>NC_091068.1:34279172-34580208 GCF_000393655.2 Nicotiana sylvestris
GGAAACTCGGATAGATGGGATAACTTGGTAGTGGCCCGGATCGGTGTGGTAATGACATGATTAGTTCTTTGGATGTTTATGAGGTAATGAGTTTATACATGTGTTTAGCGACAATGCTCTTGGGTTTTAGTAGCTTGTGTAGCTTGGTTGAGTTAGAAGGATTCAGTTTTGACGTTTTGTTTTGTGCGAATGGAATTCGGAAAGTTCTCGATGATTCTACCACGGTTAGAGGTGTGTATTTTACCATGGGCATGAAGAGCATGGGATGTATAGTGATTTTCTCCCAGCTGAGGTCTAATAGAAAAGTTCTTGGCTAGTTGAGTACGTAGTTGCGTGTGGCTCAGAATGGATATGAAGTCCTCATGTTTACCTTAGGACTGTATGGTATAGGCGGTATGTTGTGTAGGATTGAGATTTGCAGGTGTAAGGTCACTGTTCATATTTGAAAGAAAGGTCGCAAATTCTTAGATAGCATGGGCAGCTCCAGGTGACTAGATAAATGAAATCGCTGATTGGTGTGGCTTGATGAGGGTATACATTTGACATAGGGTGATGTGTTTGAGTTATGGATGCTTTATTGGTATTGCAACACTATCTTGTTTGATCGACGAATGCTATTGAGTTTGCTTGGTGGCTCAGAAGAATTGTAGGTGTACCTCTCATGAGATGATTGAGTATTAGAGGTGTGTTATATATGTGAGTGGCGGAATTGGGATCACATATGGTAATTCGTGTGCTTTATGGACTTGGATATGGAAAGTTCTCATATACAGGTTAGCTCGTGGTTCTGGACGGTAGGGATGTGGGTAAGTTAATCAGATGATAGTATGTGCTATGATTCAGTCATTGTGAACCTTCGGAGGATTGTTTTATCTATTGTGTGTGACTAGAGTTGATGTGTGGTTCATTGATAGACCTATATGGATATGTGTTTTGCATCGAGACGGCTTTGTTGACTTCGAGTTGCCATTGGTAAGGGATGTGTTGATTCGGTGGTTATCTAACTATTAGTAATCAGGGGGGTCTATGAGTTACCTTTCCGTGTTGCGAGCCGTTAGGATTTGTTGATTATAGGAGCATGTGGCGGTGTTATTAGGGCCTCTCAGCAGAATTCGAGCGGGAAGAGCACTGGGTATTTCTCGGTGGATGGCATATCGGTTATGTCCTTTCGGGTTGTGTGGTGTTATGTAATTGCCTCACGGTGGTTATGATGATTTCTTTGGTTTTAGACATCATATTGCGCACAGTTGTTAATTTTGAGCATAGTAACTTAACGTGTCTCATGTGGACCAGTGTTTGGATGAGGTCGCGCGTTGGAGTGAAGTTATGTGGAGGTATGACCTTGCAAGTTAGATTCGTGTGTTCAGTTTCTATGATGGGTGGCGGGTTCTCAACCTTGTGTTGTGGTGGTACTGGTGAGCTTGCGGTACAACTCTTTCATTTGAGTCATTTTCATAAATTGAGTAAGTTCAGATTGTGGCTTATTAGTGCACAGATTTCACAAGTTGTGGCTTTAGTCTGTATTGATGTGTCAATGTCACCAGAGTAGTTGGGTTGGATTAGATGAGATCGTCGGGATCTTTAATGACTGCAGACGGACTCGATTTCAGCATGTTGGAAGGATGATATCGAGGTTTAGCTCAGAAATTTGCTATGATCTCTGCCCAATGAGAAGTGGCTTCGTGAATAGTTGATCTGAGAAAATGGTTATGGCTTACTGCGTGTTTTATTTATTATTAGCAATATATGAAAGTGTTGGAATAAGACTTTAGTTTATAAGAGGTCACCTACCGGTATTCGGTTGTTGTGTGCAGCTGCTGTGATTAAAAGTTATCGCTACAAGTGTTTGAGTTATGTGGTATATCATGTAATTGCACCTGAGGTTGCAGGTATGGGTTATTACAGCTGATTCAGACTTATTCAGAGTATAGATGTGAGATTCTGATCTTGTGGATGATTTCAGAAGTGGAAATGTGGTTCCAAGGTTAATGGGCTAGATTGGACTGTGAAATTTCAGTTACATTGTGTCATCGGACCTATAACAGATAGGGTGACGTGGGATCACCCCCGGGTATATGTTCATGGTAAGGTTATTCAATGATTGGTTGGCTTTTGGAACAACTCTAGGCACGTTTGAGGATGAACGTATGTTTAAGTGGGGGAGGATGTAACGACCCGACCGGTCGTTTTGAGTTTTTGCACTTTGCTCGCCAGTTTTCGGGCATGACTTGCCCTATGTAAATGTATTATGACTCATGTAAATCGTTGGTTTTGGTTTTCAGGGTAATCGGCATGAAATTTGGAAGAACAGTTCTCAGTTTGAAGCTTGTAATTCGAAAGGTTTGATCAAGATTTGACTTGTTTGTAAATGATCTCGGATCGGAATTTTTATGATTTGGTTACCTCCGTTAGGTGATTTGGGACTTAGGAGCGTGGTCGGAATGTATTTTGGAAGTTCGTGGAAGGTTTAAGATTGAATTGGCGAAATTGAGATTTTGACGTTTTCCGTTGGATAGATGAGATTTTGATATAGAGTTCAGAATTGAATTCTGGAAGTTGTAGTAGCTCCGTTGCGTCATTCGGGATGTGTGTGCAAAATTTCAGGTCATTCGGATGTGGTTTGGTTGGGTTTTTGATCAAAAGCGAAATTTGGAAGATTTTAGAAAGTTTGGCTTGAATCCGAGGTGTTTTAGTTGATTTGATGTTGTTTGAAGTATTTTAATGATTGGAACAAGTTTGTATAAGGTATTGGGTTATGTTTGTGCTTTTGGTTGAGGTCCCGGGGGCCTCGGGGTGATTTTGGATGGTTGCCGAAGAGGTTGGAATCTTGTTGCAGCAGTTGTTATTGCTGCTTCTGGTATTTTCGCACCTGCGGTATGGGGGCCGCAGGTGAGGCGCCGCATATGCGATGGAATGGCCGCAGAAGCAGATCGTGGAAGAATGTTGGGGACCACAGAAATGGTCGGTATGGCCGCATTTGCGGAGTCGCACATGCGGAGGATTTATCGCAGTAGTAAAAAATGGCCAGGTGGGCTGAGACCGCATTTGCGATGTCGCAGATGCAGAAAGATGGTCGCAAATGCGATTTAGACTGGATTAGTGACTTCTGCAGGAGTGGAAAACTTAACTGCAAATGCGGTACCGCAGATGCGGTTGAAGGACCGCAGATGCGGAAAGGCCTGGGCAGAACATATAAGTTATTTCATTTCGCGAAATTTAGCTATTCCACCATTGTTGACTTCGGCCTTGGAGCTTTTTGGGCGATTTGAAAGAGGGATTTCAAGGGAACTTCATTGAGGTAAGGAATTTGGACCTAAAACTCGTTCCTATGCTATTATTTCATGGATTAGAGCTAGAAATTGTGGAAATCAAAGGTTAAAATGGGGGATTAGGGCTTGAGCTTAAGATGCCTTAAAATGAGGATTTGAGGGGCCATTTGAGCTCAGATATTGGTATTCTTGATATGCATAGACTCGTGGGGAGATGGTGAATCTATTGATGTAAAAATTTCTGACTTTCGAGACGTGGGCCCGAGGGTCGGTTATATTGACGTACTCATCCTGATTTTGGATAGATTAAACGCGTGTGGAGGCCGATTCGAGGGGAAAAGGCATCGTGGGCTAGAGATTTAGCCGGTTCGTGGTAAGTAATGATTGTAAATATTGTCCTGAGGGTTTGAAACCCCAGATTACATATCGTTGTGTTACTTTGAGGTGACGCACACGCTAGATAACGAGCGTGGAGTGGTGCACCATTGGGGATTGTGACCTGGCCCGTCCCGTACGACTGTTAAGTCGCGTATTTGATTTGAAATCTTATGATATTCTATGTTCTAGAGATTTATATTATATTTTGGGTTGTATGCCATGTTTGGGACCTTGTGCCGACCTGCTGAGACCCTTAGGGGCACTTTCACTATTTTTCCTCACTATATTTGCTTTGAAAGCATATCCTCAGACACGTTTTACTTGTTTATTGTTTAAACCTGGTTTTATCACTTTATTTCTTAAAAATGTAAGAACTATTTGGGCTGAGTTCCCTGTTTTACTGATGGTCCGAGTGATCGTGAGGTTGATGACTAAGATAGATCGAGGGTCTGAATATGAGGTTGATGATTGAGATAGACCGAGAGTTTGATTGTGAGGTTAATAACTGAGAAAGGCCGAAGGCTTGGTTGTGAGGATTATATATATATGGATCGGGCTGCACGCCGTAGCGATATATATATGGATCGGTCTGCACGCTGCAGCGATATGTTGGGTCGGGCTGCACGCTGGAGTGATATAGCGTTTGGGCTATAGGAGCCCCTCCGGAGTCTGCACACCCCCAGTGAGCGCAGTCGACTATATGTGTGGATCGGGCTGCACGCTGCAACTATATATGGATCGGGCTGCACGCCGCAGCAGTTACTATATGGTACCTATTGCGTGTGAGTGTTGATTGGTAAGAGTTGAGTCACGAGTGACTGAGAGGCTTGCCCGAGGGGCTATAGATATACATGTACATGAGTGATGCTTTGCCTGAGGGGCCTGTTTATGAACTTACTGTTTTTCACTCCTCCTTAAAGTGAGTTTCTATTGAATATGTTGATTTAATTACTGCTTTCACTCACCTTTAGACCGAGCCTTTATCGGAAATGTTGAATAAATGTTTTAAAAAAATATTTCATTTAAACTGAAGTTTTTAAGTTACGAAAAGGGTTGTGAATTTCTGTTATGCAGGAGGGGCTGTATACGAACTAAGTTTTTGCCCGAGGGGCCGATTATGGTTTTCATCTCTTTTATTATAAATGGTATCGAACCCCTACTGAAACTGTTGGAAAGCATTTTAAACGATTTTTACCAAAAGCCAGATTTTAAATGAGACGTTTGACTTTTATTCTGATTGAAAGCCTGTTGGGCTTATTGCGTTACCATAATTGTGGATTCGTCGTTTCCTACTGCTCAGTCTTTATTTACTCTTATGACTTACTGGGTTGGAGTACTCACATTACTCCATGCACCTCGTATGCAGATTCAGGTATTCTGGAACCCGGTAGCGGGTGTTGATTGCTCAGACGCGGAGTCATCAGAGTTAGCAAGATGGTTGCACGACGTTCGCAGCACTGCTTCCTTCCTCTCATTTTAATTAATGTACTTAGTGCACTTTTGACTATTGTTGTTGTTGTATTCAGACCTTGGTAGATGCTCATAACTAGTGACACCCCGATTCGGGCTTGTGTAGTTTTTCCGCATTTTTCTTTTAAATGTTCATTATGAGATTATTGGTTTATAAACGGTATAAAAATAACTTTTAATGGAAAATGGTTGATTTGGGAATTGTGTCGACTGGCCTTGTCTTCACGACAGGCGCCATCATGACCGGGTCCAGTTTGGGATCGTGACACTATGGTTTTCCATTTCTTCTTTTCATTCTTTTTTCTTTTAATTTTTTATTTTAGGACTATGGAGAGTAGAAAGCAAATCAAAGGAGGATGGAAAGTTCGGGTGGCTAAAGAGACATCATCAAAGTGATGAAATCAAGGAAAATGCATGACAGAAAAGAAACGAACAATTTTATTGTATTAGAATGGAGGAACCATAGTAATATTGTGAGCACGTGATTTTTGTTTCGCGCGACAATCGCTCCAAAAGAAATAAAAAAATAACAATTGGTCCTGCTGTACAATTTTTGGATTTTTACATGGCACTTTGTTAATTATTTATGATTTTTGCCCATTTTTATTTTTATTAAAACAAAATACAAAAAATGTATGTGTCATGCATAATTTGAACCGTAACCCGGTTGTTAAATAGAAAATCATAAATAGGCATCTTTGTCCGTGATTTTGTTTTGTTTGATTTTACCTGTTTTAAAATATTTTTATGCGTGTGCAAATAATTGTATTAAGTGTTTATGAAATTTTATTTTTATTTACTTAGGTTTTGTTTTAAAAAAAAAATAATAATAATAATAATAAAAAAAAGGAGATGCAGAATTGGGTTTAAAAATCGGTTGGGCTTACTTTTATTGTTAATTCAAAGCCCAAAACAACCCAACCCAAAACCCCATGTAAACCCGGTCCAGACCAGCTGGCCTCAAGGGGCGTTCCAAACGACACCGTTCTGATCTGGTCTGATCTGGGCCGTTGATCTCAGATTGATCAACGGCCAAGATCTCTCACCCCGAACCCACTAACAGACCCGACCCGTCTCACCCGGACCGACCCCAACCCTTTACCCTTGAAACGATGCCGTTCCCTGTTAGTCGAAGGATCCTGGCCCTCCATCACATCTCATCCAACGGCTAGGATCCACCTACCCACTAACTATATAAACTCATAACCTTACCCTGCCCCCCCTATCCGAACCCCATCCTTCATCGTCTTCACAAGAACCCCAAACCCTAGAGCCGCCTCTGTACACCTTCACCATGAAAGCCGGCGGCATGAACGCCGGTGGCCTTCACCTTAACACCATAGAACCCCCTCACCGCCCTGAACATTGATCTGTTAGCCGTTTAGTTCGAATCCCTTCCCACCTTCTAGAATCTTCATTTGAAGATTCGAGTCGGAACCCGATTTACACCAATCGACCTCAACTTCACACCAGACAGTCCCCAGACCCCCCTCGTGACCAAACCATGCTTGGTTTGGTCCGAATCTAACCAGGGAAACACGAATCCCAGATCTAATTTTTTTGAACCCTAGTTTTCTCCGTGCATGTTCCGTATCTGTTCAAGCCGAAGAGATTAAGGTCTAATGGACCTTAATCGAAGTGTTTCTCATTTGAGAAACACTTCGATTAAAGTCCGTTCAGCCTTAAGAAAGGTCTGTCCGAATCCAAATTAAGGCTTTTGATTTTTCGAGTTTTAAGGCGAGTTTTGCTTTTCTTTTCTTATTTCTGTTAGTCCATGTTCGTTTTCAAGATCTGTTCATATTTTGTGTAATTCATTTCGAATTTTATCAACTGTGTCCTGTCCACTTTGCCGGAACCTCGGTGTTTTGAGTCCTTCTTCTGTTTTGTTCTGATAATGTGTATGTATGTATTTGTTGTGCAATTAACTGAATCTCAAATTTGAACCGATTAACTGACTCCTCAAGTACAATTCTGTTTGGTCAGTACAATTCAAATCATGTGTCGATACTGTTAAATGTCTGATTTTTGGCTACGATTGTATGTGTTATAACTAATATAGTCGAGTCGACATGTGTCGTCAATTAGTTTCAGATGTTGAACAATAACAAATTGATCTGCTTCTGTTAAGCATTGTATGAATCAGTTAGGAATTGAATTTAGCTACTTATAGTTGTTAATCTGAATCAGAAATATAAAAAAGGATTGGTTTTGTTTAGTTGCAGTCAGAATTGGAGGGCATGTGCACTTGTGCACAACATGTGCACTTGTGCACAACATGGGCATAAAGGCCTTTGTTACATTTAAAATAGTTTGACAGCATATGCTGTCAGATTATACCATGCTGCCCAATACCCTGCTTTAGTTTAAGAAGTATTAAACCTCTTTCAAAAGAGTAAGTCTGCCAGGGAATGTGATGGGGTTCTAATACTTAAAAGTTTGAGTGGAAACTGAAAAGGAGGGAGCACATGGGAGGGTGTTTTGAGATTGATGAACAGGCTGTTAAAGGGCTAAGTTTTAGGCTTATAAAAGGGGGGAAGAGGGAGACATACAGGGAGAAGAGAGAACTGGGAGGGAACTAAGAAGAAGGAGAGCTGAAGTTCTGGGAGATAGATACACACACACAGACAGAGAAAAGGAGAATACACACAGAAAACTTAGTTTGGAGATTGAGAGCTGAAGTTCTGAAAAACAGAAAAACTGGAAAAGAACTCTGTTTGATAACACAGACAGACAAAACTAGAAATTGCATTCTTATTTGCTGTCTTGATTTCACTGGTCTTGATCTGTTTGTTCAACACTGATTTCTTCTAAATCCAACTGAGTCTGCTGGTTGTTTGTTGGTTTACTCTGGGACTTGGTCTAGCTGGGATCTTGATTCTACCCAATTGTTTCATTTGTTGCTGCTGCTGCTATTCTGTTTTTGCTGCTGTTGATTTCCCTATCTTCTTCCTCTTCTCCTTTGCATTTTCAGTATTTCCAGGTACATATTTCGAGTCTCACATTGGTGTAGCTGATTGTAACATTGAAAAGCATGAATTGAAAGATCTGAAGGAGTTATAATCATCCGCTGTTTATTGACTGCCTTTTTCATAAATGTTGCTAAATCGTGTAAATTTTAGTTTGTAGTTCAATAGAGAAGTACATTAGTAAGTTTGTATCTGATTGAAGCTTATGCTGATTTTAAACCACAATATGCAATTGATTTAATGGTATATAGGATGTAACTACAATTCATGGAATATGCAACCATTAGTATAGTTGTTAATTCAAAATTCGTTCTTCAGCATGCTTCGAATATATAGGTTGGACGGTTCCTTTTAATCCCGCAAAAATACAATACAGTTTTTTTAGATTCTTGGGTTGCAATTTTATTAGGCATGTTTAAGATAGTTTTTTTACACCATAGGTAGCATCCTTTGGTAAGGAATTCCATTAATCCTGTTTAAGCAATTTAATTTAAATTCGACTCAAGGATGTTTGTTCGGTTTAAGCGTTGTACTTCGTCAGCTCGTATGTGATTTCTTTGACAAATTAAAGCATTTTTCCATGAAGTATAATGTTTTCTCCACTTTGTAAATAATTGATCAGAAATTGATAAGAATCCGGATTGGGCCCAAACATATAATTAAATTAGCATGTACCTTTTTTCTTCTAGTTTTAGAGACAAACGCATTAGAAATGTAGCCACTTTAGGATATCCTTTCTAAAATAGAGACGAGCCTCGCTAAATGAAAAATGCAAATTGCGGGGCCCTCAATAACTAGCCATAACAAATACTTAGAATTCGGGACAGGCCAGTTAGTGAATTTCATGGCCTTCCCCAAGAATTATAACACGTTAGACTCTTTAGGCACGGTTTAATTAAATAACAGTCTTAAACTCGGGTGCACATTGATGTGACCCAAATCCAAATCTCAACGGAGTCAAGATGTGTCGACGACCACGGGTGCATTGATTGTGACGTGGTTCGAGATGCATTTCCACGACGTTGCAATTCTATAAAAAAATAAAAAAAATGATAATAATAAAAGCGGTTTAAACTTAATAAAAGCACGTAAGTCATAACATGCATTTAAATCAGATATTTAGCCATTATAACAATTTAAGCGACCGTGCTAGAACCACGGGATTCGAGGGTGCCTAACACCTTCCCTCGGGTCAACAGAATTCCTTACTTAGAATTTCTGGTTCGCAGACTTCATTTGGAAAAGTCGAAAATTTCCTCGATTTGGGATTCAAGATAAACCGGTGACTTGGGACACCAAAAGCCAAACCTTTCCCAAGTGGCGACTCTGAATTAAATAAATAATCCCATTTCGAATATTGTCACTTAAATTGGAAAAACTCCCTCGCGCATTTAACCCTTCGGGGCGGGGCGCGCAAAAAGGAGGTGTGACAGCTCTGGCGACTCTGCTGGGGAATTAACCCAGAACCACTGGTTCAGGGTTCAAGAATTCGAGCTTAGAATAATTGTTATATTTGGCTTTATTATCTGATCTTTATTACATGTTTTTGCATAACGTGCTAAATGTTGTCTTTTACCGCTTTGATATTATCTGAACTGTATATAAACTGTGCCGAAACCCTTCTCTTCTTACCTCCGGGGAGAAGCTCGCTGGTCGAGACTCCCTATTCTGTTAGTGTCAATACCTGAAATAAGAAAGAGGTCGGACAAGTTACAAAGCCGGACGATCTCGCGGGTCCCCGGTACGTAGCCCCCTCCTCGACTCGAGTTGTCCGCTCGGGTACACAGTCTAGAACAAATACCCAGGTTACGAACCTAGAATAACTTGACTTCATGCCGGATCCCTAGTAGGAACGCTTATTTGCATCATGTTGCATTTGACTTAGGGGACTCAACACAGGGGTTGGGTCCGTCTAGGACTAGCAACCTGAAATGAAAAGACCATCATGCTGCATTCCTATCTGTGTTGTGCATTTATTTGCTTCGGTTCCGCATGCCGACCGGTTTCTAAAAAAAGAAAAATAGCAGCGTAGGGAGATAATTACTTATTTTGAAAAATAAAACCAATGTCCAAGTAGTGTCAAAACCTCGCCGAAATTTTTCTAAAAAAAAAAGAGAATAAAAACAAAATTTGTCTTCTTAGTTTGAGTTATTAAAAAAAATAATATAAAAATTTTTCTTTTTTTTTTATCACTTCCCAAAATCAAAAAAAAAGAAGGTATTTATTTAAAAGTAAAAAAAAAACGGAAATTCATAATCAAAAAAAAAATGTTGTCTCTTTCGTAGCACCCCTTTTATGAATTCAGACTAATAGTCCAAATATTTCCTAAAAAAAATAATATTTTCTTTAGTCTTTATCTCTTTCCAAAAGAAAGAATATAATAAAAATATGTATTCTTGATTTCTAGGTTTGTTTGATTTTTTCTATTTACGATATTCCCGAACTACGCCGGTTTGATTCTCACCGGATGTGAGATACGTAGGCAACCCTCGTCGGGTTCAACCCCATTTTGCTAAAATAGCCAAAATCAATAAATATAAAAAAAAGAAAAAAAATGTGTCAATTTTTAAAAAACAAAGAGTCATAAAAAAGTCAGGTGATGATGTTTTGTCATAAATAGCCGAATGTTCCCGAAAAAGGGACGCCGGAAGGCTGACTTTGCATAAACATCCACCTTTGGGTCTTGCTTAGCATTTTGTCCAGTTGACCCACACAGCCTTAAAATCTTCGCCCCCGAAGTGTTTAAAGGCCGTGTTCAAAACTTGATCCCCTCTGTAAAATATTTTTGAGTCAAGTCATTTTTGTTAAAATCACCTTGATAAATGTGCAGGATGAGCACGATGCAAAATGAACACTTTTCAATAATGACCAAAATCTCTGTCAAGTTACGGCTATGGTGGAATGATCTAGGTGTTGAAGGACAAAATGAGGTCAAGAAATATCTAAAAGGTCTTGTGGGTTTGTTGGAAATCCAACCTCGGGGAGATATCATAAGAGCTTTGGTTACCTACTGGGACCCAGCGCACAATGTTTTCCACTTCTCTGATTTCGAACTCACTCCGACTTTGGAAGAAATGGCCGGGTACATCGGGAACGCTGAACTTCCGTTGAGGCAAAAATACTTGGTCGCCCCAAGAGTTGTCACGGTGCATAGGTTCCTAGATTCATTGAAGATACCTAGAACAGTCCACAACCCGGATCTGGCAGCCGGATTTTGTACTCCATGCTTCATATATGATAGGTACGGTCATGAGGAGGGATTCAATAATCCAATCAACAAACTGTGCAGCAAAGGAGTTCGTCAGAAGTGGGACAAGCACAGACGGGTAGCGTTCATGATGATGTTCCTGGGCCTTCTGGTATTTCCAAGGAAAGACGGAAACATTGATTTGAAGATATCCGGGGTCGTCAGCACTTTACTCACGCAAAGTGACAGTACTCTCGCGCCTATGGTGGTATCTGACATCTTTCGAGCTCTTACAGCTTGTAAAGCTGGGGGAAATTTCTTCGAAGGTTGTAACTTGCTCCTACAGATATGGATGACCGAGCACCTCTGCCATCATTCCGAGATTTTGAGCCATGGTTCCCCGGAAAAGACCTGCATAGAAGAATCTTACACGAGAACCAAAGAGATCAGTTTGCCCAAAGGAGTCCTGGCATGGACCTCGTTCTTTCAAGCTCTTACTGCCAGCCAAATACAATGGACGTTAGGATGGTTGCCTGTTGATGAGATCCTATATATGTCTGCAGCTAAAACTCATTTCTTACTGATGGGGCTTAAGAGCATTCAACCTTACGCACCCTGCCGAGTTTTGAGACAGTTCGGAAGATGCCAGACAGTACCTCATGAGGAAGATCTTAGCACTCAAGCAGTTGAGATAAGTCCTAACGGACAATTCCCAGAAGCGAAGAATTCGCCAAATCTGGAGTGAGTGTCAATATTTGAAATCAGATACTTGCGTGCGGGATCGAGCCAAAGGAGAGACAGCGCCAGGTTACCTTGCATGGTATAGAAGGGAATTTGAGCATGAAAGGCCGGCTAAGAGACCCCACATCCGGAATTTCACCGAATCATCGCAAAGGCAGTGGGATTGGTTAGCAAAGGAAAGAGGCTATTGCGCCGAAATCAGCAGGTTAAAGCAACAAGTAGAAGGCTTGAAATATGAGCACAACGTGCAAGCTGCTACCAATCTGGGAGAGCGGAACAGGTTAATTCAGGAAAACGAAATGCTCAGAGCCCAGATCAAACAGATAAGGGTGGATGCAGATAAACAGCCAAGGCGTCGATCAGACGAGCAGCTGATAAAAAGGTTAAAAAGTGAAATCAGGGAATGGCAAGATGGTTTGGAGAAATCTGAAAACGTCATAGCGGAGCTCAGGGCACAGTGGGATACGAGAACAGATAAGCATCGCCGATACTTGAATCAATTGGAAGGCGACCACGAGAAAACTGTTGCTAAAATAAAGAGAGAGATGGCTGCACTTGAGGTCAAAGCAGCTAATCAGGCCAAGGATTTCCAAATTGAGAGCAGATACTGGTACGACTCAATAGCCCAGATGAAGTTGGAAGTAAGGCGACTGAAGCATCAGCATATACAGGATACTCAAGTATTCAAGATATGTAGCGATCAGATAAAACGCCTACTCGTAGAGAAGAAGCAAACCAGAGATAGGATCAAGGCCATTGCCCATGCCATCACCAGACGATGTCTACGATGTGAGAACATGTCCAGCGTTACCGTCCTCTCGGCAGTGATGGGTTATGTCAAGCAGACTATGCATGAGCTGGAGCAACTTGAGAGGGATATCACGCCTAGGACCGCGGCGAGGCCGAACGATGCCCCGCGGACACCAATTTTCAAAACCATAATGCACTCATAAGTCAAACCTGTATTTTAGCATCTTCTGCCTGTTTTTCCATCAGGGTGATTTTTAGTCTGTTTTGAGTCTAGGTTTATTTTCAAAGCTTGCTTTTTCTTTTGCAAAATGTAGTTTGTAATAGACCATTTCAACAATAAAGAGGTTGCTTCTTTTACGCTCATTTGTGTTTTTCGAACTACGTAATGATCTGATTCACGTAGGCATCGTGATACGTAGGCAATCCTCATCGGATCCGGTCGCATTTCTTTTATTGCAAAATAATAAAAATAATAATAAAAAAAGGGGAAAAACTAATAAGAAGAAAATGCCGGAATGACGCATGCTCTCGTAGCAAACATGTAGTAATACACTTAACTGTATAGGTGCATCATGCCCAACGTGAGATTGACTACCTGTTATTTACTGCAAATTAACCGTGCGTTTGTCGTTGAGTATTTCCAGGGTTTTTGAAAAGACGGTTGGTTTGGTGAAAGTCTGGCCTCGCACTCATATTTCACGAGGTCAAGGAGAAGTGTTCAACTACCTGTTGTCAGGACCAGAAGCAGTACTCACACTTACTTCACCAGGTCAAAAGGAAGTGTGGAAATGTCTTCGGAAATTCCATTGCAAACAATCCCTGTTTCCGAGGAGAGCTCGATCTCAGCCGTCCTCACACCTGAATCCGCGACTGCGGAGGAAAATAGAATCCTACGGCTTCGCATGTTGGAAATGCTGGACGACTGGAACAATGGGAAAGAGCCGCCAAATGTCGTCCCCGGATTCCCTGAATTATTCTCTAGGTCAAGTGGGACTTCTAATGTCCCCATAAATTATCCTGCTACCCCATTCGGGTACCCAGCCACCTCAGCCTTCCCTACTGGATCGCCTTCTGAGCCTCATCCCCGAATGTCAGCCACTGATGCAAGCATGACTCATCCTCTTTTACATCGCCTTGCCCGATTACTGCATCGCCTTGCCCGATTACGGCACAGCCTTGCCCGATTACTGCATCGCCTTGCCCGATTACGGCACAGCCGGCCACGTACAAGCCAAGCTTTGACTCATCCTCTTTTACATTCCAAGCACCATCGTTCTCAATGGAACCAACTAGGTTCGCCACCAGCACTAATCCTCTACCGCCTCAGTGCGAGCTTGCACCCGGGCAGGATCAGAACCCCAGAATTGCAGAACAAAATGAGATTGCCAAGAGAATGAGAAGCCTTGAACAAAGTTTGAAGAATATGCAAGGATTGAGCGGACAAAAGAGCGTCTCTTACGCCGACCTGTGCATGTTCCCTCACGTGCACCTGCCAACGGGTTTCAAGACCCCAAAGTTCGAGAAATACGATGGGCACGGTGACCCCATTGCACATCTTAAGAAATACTGCAACCAATTGCGGGGAGCCGGCGGAAAAGAAGAACTGCTAATGGCATATTTTGGGGAAAGTCTAGTAGGGATAGCCTCGGAATGGTATATGGACCAGGAAATGTCCCGATGGCATATATGGGATGATCTCGCCAGAGATTTTGTGAAACAATTCCAGTATAACATCGACATTGCGCCAGACCGAAATTCTCTGTCGAATTTGAAGAAGAAACCTTCAGAAAGCTTCAGAGAATATGCTATTAAGTGGCGTGAACAGGCGTCAAGAGTGAAGCCTCCCATGGATGAAGTGGAAATGGTCACTACCTTTCTCCAGGCTCAAGAGTCTGACTATTTCCAAAACATGATGTCAGCCATGGGTAAGCCATTCGCGGAAGCGATCAAGATTGGAGAGATGGTGGAAAATGGTCTGAAAACAGGTAGGATTCTGAGTCAAGCAGCCATAAGGGCGACCTCCCAGGCCGTCCAAAGCGGGTCCGGAGGAACGACAAGAGGGAAAAAGAAGGAAGAAACGACTATGGCAGCCTCGGAAGCAAGGGAGTATCGTCATCCCAGGCCCCGTTTTCCGGAAAGAACCCCACAACACTACTACCCCCACTCAAATTTGGCATATGCTCATCAACCTTATATGGTCATGAATGCCCAGCCTTATGCCCATCCACCACAACAAGCCAACCGAGGCCCAGCTCCACCTCCCAGAAATCAGCCTCCTTACCGCAACCACTATAACCCACAACCCCCGCAGAATAACTTCCGCCCTCAGGAGCCACCCAGAAGGCGGACTTTCACGCCCATCGGTGAACCATACTCAACTTTGTTCCCAAAGCTGGTCCAGTTGGGTTTCTTGCAACCAATCCCTCAAACAAGGCAAAACCCGACGTCACCTTCTTACAAAGCTGGAGTCAGATGCGCCTATCATTCAGGGGCCGAGGGACATGACACAAATGACTGCTGGTCGTTGAAAAGAGTGGTCGAAAACTTGATAGAGCAAGGGAAAATAGTGCTAAGGGACGAGGAGATCCCGAATGTAACTAACAATCCATTACCTGCTCACAATAGTGGGCCGCTGATCGGAATGATTTGTGAAGACAAAGAGTTCGACCCTGCTCTGAAAGCCATAATTGCCATTGTCGACACGGGAAAGAGGCCCGAAACAGACCAGAAACCAGAAAAAGGGGAGGAGGCCAAAACTATAAAGAAAGTGCCTGAAAAGAAGGTGGAGAAGAAAGTGGTACCGGTAAAGGATGGAGTTCTTTACATACCACGGGGTCGAACTGAGAAGACGCAGAACTTCGCAATCAAAAAGACAAAACCTATGTACGTGCCAAAAGGGGCCTATGTGGTCCGGGGGACGATTCAACCACCTCGGCTGAATGAGCCAGTGGTTATCGGACGCGTGCCACAAAAGCCAATGACCAACCCGTCCACAGTGCCGTGGAATTATCAAAAGACTTTGGTAATGTACAAAGGTAAAGAGGTCATGGGAGAACTTCCAGAAAATACTTTCATTGGAAGGTATTCAAATACCCAAGAACTGAACAACGCCACACAAAGGCGCTTCCCGCCAAAGAAGCCCGTGAGTGTTGAAGAAGCGGAAGTGTTCTTCCAACAAATGAAAATGCCGGATTACGAAGTGATAGATCAACTGCGCAAGTACCCCGAGCAAGTGTCCATGCTGTCATTGTTAATGAGGTCGACCGAGCATCAAAAGATCTTACTGAAGACCCTGAATGAAGCATATGTGCCAGTTGAAACCTCGGTGGAACAATTAGAGCGGATGACAGAAAGATTCTTCGTCGTCAACCAAATCTCTTTCAGCAAGAACGATCTACCCCCGGAAGGAGCGGCACACAACAAGGCTTTGCACCTAACAGTTAAATGCGAAGACTATTATGTCAAACGGGTTATGTTGGATGGGGGCTCAGGCGTTGACATTTGCCCACTCTCCACGCTACAAAGAATGGAAATTGGGACCGGAAGAATCCGACCCAACAATGTCTGCGTAAGGGCTTTCGACGGCATCAAGAGGGATACCATGGGAGAAATAGACCTGTTGTTGGTCATAGGACCAGTCGAATTTCAAGTAACCTTCCAGGTGCTCGACATGGATACATCCTACAATTTTCTCCTTGGTAGACCTTGGATCCATGCGGCAGGAGCTGTGCCTTCCACTCTTCACCAGATGGTGAAGTTCGAGTACGAAGACCGAGAGATCGTGGTCCATGGGGAAGATGAGCATGCTATCTATCGGGACCCATCGATCCCATATCTGGAACCAAGAGAAGGGAGCGAACATACGGTCTATCAAGCTTTTGAGATTGTACTGGCAGAGCAGCACGAAGAGGGAATACCCTACCCCCAGCCTTTCTTGTCTAACGCCTCGGTTATGGTGGCCAAAGAGATGATCCGACATGGATTTAGGCCGGGGAAGGGGCTTGGACGAACCCTTCAGGGAATAACAGAACCCATTACCTTGCCGATCACCAAGAAACCTTTTGGACTAGGTTTCAAACCTACTCCAGCAGACGAAGAGTGGGCAAAGAAAAGGAAAAATGAGGGTTGGAAGTTACCTCGACCACTGCCTGATTTATATGCAATTTTCATCAGGCCAAGGTACGCCGAAGAAGAAGATGATGAGGTCTTCACAGCTGAGGAAATCGAGGAGATATGTGGGGCAATGAGAGAGATGCTCTACGATATCCACATGGTTCAACCAAGTGAAGGCACAAGCACTACTGAGATGATGTACGTAGGGCCGAACGCCAAACTTCAAAACTGGGAGGCCACGCCATTCCCGACTAGACGGAAGTCCGGGTAGACCTGTCCTGCCACCTTTCCTGTGTCACAAGTTATCTCCAGGACATAACTTGAACGTTTTCTTCCTTTCCATTGTTGTTTTGTATTCCTGAGTTGTAAACATTGTTGTCCTCCAACTTTCCAAAGAAAATAAAAAAAATCATCATCATTACTTTCCCATTCTTTCTTTTGTTCTGATTTTGTTATTTTTCCTTTTATCTTTCTTTTCAGTTATAATAATGCGGCTTTAAATATGACATGTTTGCGGACTTCACGCCCAGATCACAATGAGCTATTTAACTGCGAATTAATGAACCCAGAATCAGAGTATGATGCAGAAGAGGCTTTTAGGGAAATAAACCGAGAGTTGGAATATTTTGAGAATAAACCTAAGCCAAATCTGAATGACACCGAACCGGTTAATTTAGGAACTCCTGAAGAAATTCGGGAAACCAAAATAAGCATTCACATGGACAAGAAAACGCGAGAGGCGATAATTCAACTTCTTTTTGAATTTAAAGACGTGTTTGCTTGGTCATATGATGACATGCCGGGTCTAGGGGTTGATCTAGTGGTTCATAAATTGCCGATTCATCCTGACTGTCCTCCAGTTCAACAAAAGCAACGAAAGTTCAAAACTGAGGTCAGTGACAAGATCAAGGAAGAGATCACCAAACAACTGAAAACGGGAGTGATTCGGGTAGTCCAGTATACAACCTGGTTGGCAAATGTGGTTCCAGTACCGAAAAAGGACGGTAAAACTCGGGTATGTGTAGATTACCGAGATCTGAATAGAGCAAGTCCTAAAGACAATTTCCCACTACCCAACATCCACATCCTCGTTGATAATTGCGCCAAACACGAGATACAGTCTTTCGTGGATTGTTACGCTGGGTATCATCAGGTATTGATGGATGAAGAGGACGCCGAGAAAACTGCCTTCACCACGCCTTGGGGCACCTACTGTTATCGGGTCATGCCATTTGGTTTGAAGAATGCTGGGGCTACTTACATGAGGGCCATGACTGCCATTTTTCATGACATGATGCATCAGGAAATAGAGGTGTACGTGGACGACGTGATAGTCAAGTCCAGGACGCAGGATAATCACATCCAAGACTTGAGGAAATTCTTCGAGAGACTAAGGAAATATGACTTGAAGCTAAACCCAGCCAAGTGTGCTTTCGGAGTTCCGTCGGGCAAACTTTTGGGCTTCATCGTAAGCAGGAGAGGTATCGAGCTAGATCCAACTAAGATAAAATCCATCAGAGATCTGCCTCCCCCGAGAACTAAGAAGGACGTAATGAGTCTGTTGGGCAGGTTGAACTACATCAGTCGGTTTATTGCCCAACTGACAAGCACGTGTGAGCCCATATTCAAGTTGTTAAGGAAAGATGCAGCGATTAAATGGACCACTGAATGTCAAGAAGCCTTTGATAAAGTCAAAGAATACCTTTCGAACCCCCCAGTCTTAGTCCCTCCAGAACCGGGGAGGCCACTTTTCTTGTATCTGACAGTCTTGGAGAGCTCTTTCGGTTGCGTCCTCGGGCAACACGACGTAACTGGAAAGAAGGATCAAGCAATCTACTACTTGAGCAAGAAATTCACCGGCTACAAGGCCAAATACACTCTGCTAGAGAGAACATGCTGCGCTCTCACGTGGGTTGCTCAAAAGCTGAGACATTATCTCCAAGCCCACACTACGTTCCTCATAAGCAGGTTGGATCCTTTGAAGTATATATTTCAGAAACCAATGCCTACTGGGAGACTGGCTAAATGGCAAATCTTGCTTACGGAATTCGACATAGTCTATGTCACTCGCACGGCAATGAAAGCCCAGGCGTTAGCAGATCATTTGGCCGAAAATCCGGTCGATGAGGAATACCAGCCATTGGATACCTACTTTCCAGATGAAGAAGTAAACACCGTAGAAGTGGTCTCGGAGGAAGCCCATGTTTGGAAGATGTTCTTTGATGGAGCCGTGAACGCCAAGGGTGTAGGGATTGGGGCAATTTTGATCTCGCCTTCTGGTCAGCATTATCCCGCCACAACTAGACTTCGTTTCTTTTGCACAAATAATACAGCTGAATATGAAGCCTGCATCATGGCATGTATATGGCGATCGATCAGGATGTCGAAGACTTACTGATTATGGGAGATTCTGACCTGATTATCCGGCAAGCCCAAGGTGAATGGGAAACTCGGGATGTCAAACTTATCCCTTACCGACAACATGTGGAGGACCTTAGCAAGCGCTTTACATCAATAGAGTTCAGGTATATCCCGAGGTGTCACAATGAACTGGCAGATGCACTTGCTACTTTGGCTTCAATGCTACCCTACCCGGGCAACGCCCACGTCGATCCTTTGGAAATCCAAATCAAGGAAAGACACGGTTACTGCAGTGTAATCGAGGCGGGATCAAATACGCAGCCTTGGTACCATGACATCAAGAGGTTCCTGAAGACGCAAGAATACCCCGAGCACGCTACTAGAGATCAAAAGAGGACCATTAGGCGACATGCAAGTGGTTTCTTTCTGAGCGGTGAATTGTTATATAAGAGGACCCCGGACCTCAATCTCCTAAGATGTGTCGATATCGAGGAAGCGAGGAAAATCATGCACGAAGTACACGCAGGTGTGTGCGGACCTCACATGAACGGGTATGTCTTAGCAAAGAAAATCCTTCGAGCAGGTTATTACTGGATAACCATGGAAAAGGATTGCTTTAGCTTCGTTCGGAAGTGTCATCAGTGTCAGGTGCACGGTGATCTGATTCATGCACCTCCCACAGAACTGCATCCCATGTCTGCGCCTTGGCCATTTGTCGCCTGGGGCATGGACGTCATTGGACCAATCGAACCAAAGGCTTCGAATGGACACAGGTTTATACTGGTTGCCATAGACTACTTCACAAAATGGGTAGAGGCTGTCACTCTCAAGTCGGTCACTAAGAAAGATGTGGTGGATTTTGTACACTCAAATCTTATTTGTCGTTTCGGTATTCCTGCGACTATCATTACAGATAACGCAGCAAACTTGAACAGTCACTTGATGGGAGATGTATGCGAGCAATTCAAAATAACGCATAGGAATTCTACGCCTTATCGGCCAAAGGCCAACGGCGCTGTAGAAGCGGCAAACAAAAACATCAAGAAGATTTTGAGGAAAACCATCCAAAGTTCCCGACAGTGGCATGAGCAGTTACCATTTGCACTGTTGGGGTATCGCACTACGGTACGCACATCAGTAGGAGCGACTCCTTATCTTTTGGTTTATGGGACCGAGGCTGTAATACCGGCAGAGGTAGAAATTCCTTCGCTTCGAACCATTGTCGAAGCAGAAATCGAAGACAGCGAGTGGGTCAAGACTCGGTTAGAGCAATTGACTTTGATTGATGAAAAGCGAATGGCCGCGGTTTGTCACGGACAGTTGTACCAACGAAGAATGGCCCGTGCTTACAACAAGAAAGTCCGACCCAGGAATTTCGAAGTAGGTCAGCTGGTACTGAGGCGTATTCTGCCGCATCATGAGGAAGCAAAAGGGAAGTTTGCTCCAAATTGGAAAGGCCCATACATCATAAGGAAGATATTGCCGAGAGGAGCATTGTATTTAGGTAATATCGAAGGAAATGACCCCGACACAGCAGTAAATGCGGATGCAGTCAAGAGATACTACGTCTGAATTATACTCCAGTAATCTTGACGCATTCGAAATGACAAAAGGTTTTATTCCCCACTACTCCCCAAACACTACCCAATTCTCCCTACAAACCTTTGAGCCAAAAAAAAAAAAAACATTGATTGAGGCCTGAACTACGTTTGACTTGATTCCGAAAGGATACGTAGGCAGCCTCTCCCTGAGGTTCAGTCACACCAACAATAAAATCCCATTCGCCCTGAAATTGGGGCACGTCGAGCGGTTGAGAAGTTAGTATCATCTACCTCTCTTTACCAAGCACAAGCCTTCAAATCAATTACCAAAGATAGTGGGGAACCAATAAGCGTCACAAATGGAGACCGGCACACGCTGAATTGAGAGAGATAAAAAGAGAGAGTCTAGTCGGTGAAAACCTTCGGGCACCACGAGGCGACGGGAGCAGAGAAACGAAAATGAGAGAGCTTGTTTAGTAAAAACTCACAAAGAGTGCTATCAAGCGATGATAGGAAGAGAAATGAGAGAGGTCAGCCAGCGAAAACCCGCAAAGGGCGCTGTTGGCCGAAAAGAATGACTCCACCCCCAAAGAGGTCTCGGCAAAGTTTCACCGGTTTGGAATCACAGATTCGTTCTGGTTCAGGGAAACGCGAGTTCATGGAAGGTCAGGCGTCCAGGCCAAAGAGCATGTCATGTCATTTAAAGCCAGCGTTATCTTCCTCAGATAAGTCTTTTTCGTCCCGAAAGGGACATTCCCTTCCTGAAATTGTTTTCTCCTTTCTTTGTTTCTCTTCGAATCCTTTTTATGTTTTAACCCCAAGTTCAGGATACACCGGAAAGGGCAGGTGGCAGGTTTGTTTTTACGGAATTCCGTTTCATGAAGGAAAACACCCCGTTTCATAGGTACGTCTGTCCAAACTTGATAAATCATGATATTTGATGGCGTTCAAAGTAAAGAGGAAAAAGAGAAATCTCCCCCAGCAAGTCCACCTTCGGACGAATCCCCACAGAGTCTCCCCCTGTACAATCCTCCCACAGAGTCTCCCCAATATAAAAAAAATAAAAAAAAATCCCGTTGGAATTTCCCCAGCGAGTCCCTTTGTAAAAATTCCCCAACAAGCTTACCCCAACAAATCCTAGAAAACCCGTTTTGAAACAAATGTCCAGCATGCTCCATTGTACAAAAATCCACACAAAGAATCCACTTTGTAAATATTCCCCCACAGAGCTTCCTTTTGTACAAACCCCCACAGAATACCTCCAATAAAACCTCCGTTGAGAACCTTCAAGCAAAACGGGACACAAAAAAAGAGAAAAGAAAAAGAGCCTTACGGGGCAAATCTTCACAGAATCTGGAAATGCAAGCCTGAGCAGTCTAAAAGGTTCCGACATATGAATCAAATCAATGACGGGACTTCGCAACAGAAATGAAGACGCAACAAAGCAACCGGGAACGATCGAGGTCACCAAACCAACCGTCATTTCCGAACTAACAATTGTTCTTCGTCTGAAAAGTTCAAACAGGTTTAACCCAAGACAACCGTGCAAGAAGCAGGTGTCGCCCAAAGAAGAAGGTACACGGGTGCAAGAAACATTTTGGGCAATAAGGAATTCACTCGAAAGGTAAGTTTCCACGAAACTCCCTTTTATCTTTTACTAAAACAAGAAAATTCAAAAAAAAAAAAGGGTTGTAAACCCTAAACTGAATTTTTCCTTTAGTCAGCATTAGGGTTTTAAACCCTAAACTGAAATTTTTTCCATTCAGCCAGCATTAGGGTTTTAAACCCTAAACTGAGCTTTTCCATGCAATCAACATTAGGGTTTTAAACCCTAAACTGAATTTTTCCTTTAGTCAGCATTAGGGTTTTAAACCCTAAACTGAATTTTTTTCCATTCAGTCAGCATTAGGGTTTTAAACCCTAAACTGAACTCTTTTCCCTTCAGCCAGCATTAGGGTTTTTAAACCCTAAACTGAGCTTTTCCATGCAATCAGCATTAGGGTTTTAAACCCTAAACTGAATTTTTTTCCATTCTGCCAGCATTAGGGTTTTAAACCCTAAACTGAGCTTTTCCATGCAATCAGCATTAGGGTTTTAAACCCTAAACTGAATTTTTCCTTTAGTCAGCATTAGGGTTTTAAACCCTAAACTGAGCTTTTCCATTCAGCCAGCATTAGGGTTTTAAACCCTAAACTGAGCTTTTCCATGCAATCAGCATTAGGGTTTTAAACCCTAAACTGAATTTTTCCTTTTAGTCAGCATTAGGGTTTTAAACCCTAAACTGAACTCTTTTCCCTTCAGCCAGCATTAGGGTTTTAAACCCTAAACTGAGCTTTTCCATGCAATCAGCATTAGGGTTTTAAACCCTAAACTGAACTTTTTTCCTTTAGTCAGCATTAGGGTTTTAAACCCTAAACTGAACTTTTTCCATTCAGCCAGCATTAGGGTTTTAAAACCCTAAACTGAGCTTTTCCATGCAATCAGCATTAGGGTTTTAAACCCTAAACTGAATTTTTCCTTTTAGTCAGCATTAGGGTTTTAAACCCTAAACTGAACTCTTTTCCCTTCAGCCAGCATTAGGGTTTTAAACCCTAAACTGAGCTTTTCCATGCAATCAGCATTAGGGTTTTAAACCCTAAACTGAACTTTTTTCCTTTAGCCAGCATTAGGGTTTTAAACCCTAAACTGAGCTTTTCCATGTAATCAGCATTAGGGTTTTAAACCCTAAACTGAATTTTTCCTTTTAATCAGCATTAGGGTTTTAAACCCTAAACTGAACTTTTTCATTTCAGCCAGCATTAGGGTTTTAAACTCTAAACTGAGTTTTTCCATGCAATCAGCATTAGGGTTTTAAACCCTAAAACTGAATTTTTCCTTTAGGTAGCATTAGGGTTTTAAACCCTAAACTGAACTTATCCCCAGCTAGTCGGTATTAGGGCTCCAACCCTGAACTGAGCATTTTTTATCTTCCTTCATCAATTTTATGAACTTCCTGGCGAATAATTCACGAAATTCTCCTAGTGAAACTGGGGCAGAAAATTTCGTTCGTTTGTTTTGTTTTCTCCCGCAGGTCTAACCTCGAGCCACACGGATCGAAATGACCCACGAGATGAGTCTCAACTCAGAATCAAAGAAGAAAAAGACAAAAAGAAGATGTCCCGAGATATCAGAGTAAATGGAAGGCGGATCGACTCCAACATTTGATTAAGGTCCTGAACTCTGCCAGTCGCGTTTCACTCAGTATCCCAAAGATTGAACAAGTCGCCGCAACTCGCAAGCATCAAGATTCGGATCAAAGTCTCCAAGCACAATCAGCTAAGACCCAAGATCAAGTCGCAAAAGAATCATAGATAGGAATCTTGTAACTCGCAGTTGACATGCATATAAGTAGTTAGTTCAGTTCCAATTTTCCTTTGGTTGTAATAAGGCGGTCAGTGACGCAGCAGTGACAACAGCAACGGCAGTAACAGCAAGCATTGCAATCCCATGGTAGTCCCAGCTACCAAAGCTTCCCGAACTACATTGACCTGATTCCTGTTTAGCCCAGGATATGTAGGAAATCTTTGAAGCAAGATTCGGTCAGATCTTTCAAAAACATGCTTCACACGGAGTAGTCCATAGGCAAAAATCGCTCATACACGCTCACTTTATCTTTGCACGAAAACTCTTCGTGTTTCCGAACAAAGAGGGGCAGCTGTGAGCACGTGATTTTTGTTTCGCGCGACAATCGCTCCAAAAGAAATAAAAAAATAACAATTGGTCCTGCTGTACAATTTTTGGATTTTTACATGGCACTTTGTTAATTATTTATGATTTTTGCCCATTTTTATTTTTATTAAAACAAAATACAAAAAATGTATGTGTCATGCATAATTTGAACCGTAACCCGGTTGTTAAATAGAAAATCATAAATAGGCATCTTTGTCCGTGATTTTGTTTTGTTTGATTTTACCTGTTTTAAAATATTTTTATGCGTGTGCAAATAATTGTATTAAGTGTTTATGAAATTTTATTTTTATTTACTTAGGTTTTGTTTTAAAAATAAAAAATAATAATAAAAAAAAGGAGATGCAGAATTGGGTTTAAAAATCGGTTGGGCTTACTTTTATTGTTAATTCAAAGCCCAAAACAACCCAACCCAAAACCCCATGTAAACCCGGTCCAGACCAGCTGGCCTCAAGGGGCGTTCCAAACGACACCGTTCTGATCTGGTATGATCTGGGCCATTGATCTCAGATTGATCAACGACCAAGATCTCTCACCCCGAACCCACTAACAGACCCGACCCGTCTCACTCGGACCGACCCCAACCCTTTACCCTTGAAACGACGTCGTTCCCTGTTAGTCGAAGGATCCTGGCCCTTCATCACATCTCATCCAACGGCCAGGATCCACCTACCCACTAACTATATAAACTCATAACCTTACCCTGCCCCCCCCCCTATCCGAACCCCAGCCTTCATCGTCTTCACAAGAACCCCAAACCCTAGAGCCGCCTCTGTACACCTTCACCATGAAAGCCGGCGGCATGAACGCCGGTGGCCTTCACCTTAACACCATAGAACCCCCTCACCGCCCTGAACATTGATCTGTTGGCCGTTTAGTTCGAATCCCTTCCCACCTTCTCGAATCTTCATTTGAAGATTCGAGTCGGAACCCGATTTACACCAATCGACCTCAACTTCACACCAGACAGTCCCCAGACCCCCTCGTGACCAAACCATGCTTGGTTTGGTCCGAATCTAACCAGGGAAACACGAATCCCAGATCTAATTTTTTTGAACCCTAGTTTTCTCCGTACATGTTCCGTATCTATTCAAGCCGAAGAGATTAAGGTCTAATGGACCTTAATCGAAGTGTTTCTCATTTGAGAAACACTTCGATTAAAGTCCGTTCAGCCTTAAGAAAGGTCTGTCCGAATCCAAATTAAGGCTTTTGATTTTTCGAGTTTTAAGGTGAGTTTTGCTTTTCTTTTCTTATTTCTGTTAGTCCATGTTCGTTTTCAAGATCTGTTCATATTTTGTGTAATTCATTTCGAATTTTATCAACTGTGTCCTGTCCACTTTGCCGGAACCTCGGTGTTTTGAGTCCTTCTTCTGTTTTGTTCTGATAATGTGTATGTATGTATTTGTTGTGCAATTAACTGAATCTCAAATTTGAACCGATTAACTGACTCCTCAAGTACAATTCTGTTTGGTCAGTACAATTCAAATCATGTGTCGATACTGTTAAATGTCTGATTTTTGGCTACGATTGTATGTGTTATAACTAATATAGTCGAGTCGACATGTGTCGTCAATTAGTTTCAGATGTTGAACAATAACAAATTGATCTGCTTCTGTTAAGCATTGTATGAATCAGTTAGGAATTGAATTTAGCTACTTATAGTTGTTAATTTGAATCAGAAATATAAAAAAAGATTGGTTTTGTTTAGTTGCAGTCAGAATTGGAGGGCATGTGCACTTGTGCACAACATGGGCATAAAGGCCTTTGTTACATTTAAAATAGTTTGACAGCATATGCTGTCAGATTATACCATGCTGCCCAATACCCTGCTTTAATTTAAGAAGTATTAAACCTCTTTCAAAAGAGTAAGTCTGCCAGGGAATGTGATGGGGTTCTAATACTTAAAAGTTTGAGTGGAAACTGAAAAGGAGGGAGAACATGGGAGGGTGTTTTGAGATTGATGAACAGGCTGTTAAAGGGCTAAGTTTTAGGCTTATAAAAGGGGGAAGAGGGAGACATACAGGGAGAAGAGAGAACTGGGAGGGAATTAAGAAGAAGGAGAGCTGAAGTTCTGGGAGATAGATACACACAGACAGACAGAGAAAAGGAGAATACACACAGAAAACTTAGTTTGGAGATTGAGAGCTGAAGTTCTGAAAAACAGAAAAACTGGAAAAGAACTCTGTTTGATAACACGGACAGACAAAACTAGAAATTGCATTCTTATTTGCTGTCTTGATTTCACTGGTCTTGATCTGTTTGTTCAACACTGATTTCTTCTAAATCCAACTGAGTCTGCTGGTTGTTTGTTGGTTTACTCTGGGACTTGGTCTAGCTGGGATCTTGATTCTACCCCAATTGTTTCATTTGTTGCTGCTGCTGCTATTCTGTTTTTGCTGCTGCTGATTTCCCTATCTTCTTCCTCTTCTCCTTTGCATTTTCAGTATTTCCAGGTACATATTTCGAGTCTCACATTGGTGTAGCTGATTGTAACATTGAAAAGCATGAATTGAAAGATCTGAAGGAGTTATAATCATCCGCTGTTTATTGACTGCCTTTTTCATAAATGTTGCTAAGTCGTGTAAATTTTAGTTTGTAGTTCAATAGAGAAGTACATTAGTAAGTTTGTATCTGATTGAAGCTTATGCTGATTTTAAACCACAATATGCAATTGATTTAATGGTATATAGGATGTAACTACAATTCATGGAATATGCAACCATTAGTATAGTTGTTAATTCAAAATTCGTTCTTCAGCATGCTTCGAATATATAGGTTGGACGGTTCCTTTTAATCCCGCAAAAATACAATACAGTTTTTTTAGATTCTTGGGTTGCAATTTTATTAGGCATGTTTAAGATAGTTTTTTTACACCATAGGTAGCATCCTTTGGTAAGGAATTCCATTAATCCTGTTTAAGCAATTTAATTTAAATTCGACTCAAGGATGTTTGTTCGGTTTAAGCGTTGTACTTCGTCAGCTCGTATGTGATTTCTTTGACAAATTAAAGCATTTTTCCATGAAGTATAATGTTTTCTCCACTTTGTAAATAATTGATCAGAAATTGATAAGAATCCGGATTGGGCCCAAACATATAATTAAATTAGCATGTACCTTTTTTCTTCTAGTTTTAGAGACAAACGCATTAGAAATGTAGCCACTTTAGGATATCCTTTCTAAAATAGAGACGAGCCTCGCTAAATGAAAAATGCAAATTGCGGGGCCCTCAATAACTAGCCATAACAAATACTTAGAATTCGGGACAGGCCAGTTAGTGAATTTCATGGCCTTCCCCAAGAATTATAACACGTTAGACTCTTTAGGCACAGTTTAATTAAATAACAGTCTTAAACTCGGGTGCACATTGATGTGACCCAAATCCAAATCTCAACGGAGTCAAGATGTGTCGACGACCACGGGTGCATTGATTGTGACGTGGTTCGAGATGCATTTCCACGACGTTGCAATTCTATAAAAAAATAAAAAAATGATAATAATAAAAGCGGTTTAAACTTAATAAAAGCACGTAAGTCATAACATGCATTTAAATCAGATATTTAGCCATTATAACAATTTAAGCGACCGTGCTAGAACCACGGGATTCGAGGGTGCCTAACACCTTCCCTCGGGTCAACAGAATTCCTTACTTAGAATTTCTGGTTCGCAGACTTCATTTGGAAAAGTCGAAAATTTCCTCGATTTGGGATTCAAGATAAACCGGTGACTTGGGACACCAAAAGCCAAACCTTTTCCAAGTGGCGACTCTGAATTAAATAAATAATCCCATTTCGAATATTGTCACTTAAATTGGAAAAACTCCCCTCGCGCATTTTAACCCTTCGGGGCGGAGCACGCAAAAAGGAGGTGTGACAAATATAATAAAATAATGCACGAAAATGCTTGAAACAATTCCAAATTGACAGTTGCCTTTATTATCTTCAAATAGTTTCATTGCTCTCTAACAAATTTTTCTTCATCCAGAGATCAATAATACATCACTTCTCTTTATGACCAATATTCGGAATCAGAAGAAAGGTAATCTATTGTGCAAACTCTATTAGCTTGAATTTCTTTATTTATAGCTTTCTTTGATGTCCACAATCTCATTCAGTGTGAGTATCTAATTTTAATATATATATATTTCATATATATATATATATATATATGAATTAGCCTTTAGAACTTTCCTCCATAATTTGTCAAGAACAAATGCACTAAAAATATTACTCTTATTTTAGTATTGTTGCAAATGTACTTTTAGTTTATGCGCTAACCTCATTGCTCAGACCTCTAAGATTTTGTTATACTTGCATATTCATGAGACCAACTCTCAATAAAAGTTTTCTGCGTGATATTTTCTTTGAACAAAGTTATACAATAGTGGTATATCTTCATCTTTCTGTATATTCTTCATAGTTTTGATAATATTTTTCATCACTAACTTATATCTCCTAATTAAAATGGATTTTGCATAAATAAGCACTAATTAAATGAGTTTGGTGAAACATGATTTCTTAGTAAATTTTTTCTCAAGTAGTTGATAAAAATTTAAGACTAATAAATTTCTATTATTGTGAAATCGGAACTTCTTTCATTCAATATGAATAATGAATTTAAAATGGTGGACAGAAGCTAATTAACGATAATTATGATTAGGACTTAACATATTGATTAAATTTTAATTGTTTATCTTTGTAGATTCAAACGATATCCAATTACCCTCAACAAACAAGTCAACATACGACGAACAAAATTTTGTGCTTTATTCTTTCGTGTATAATTATTTATTCAAATTTTTATTTGATTATGTTGATATTGTTTGATGAAAAACATATATTACATAACTTGATATGCACGTCCAATGCACGTGCCAAGAGACATTATTTTAGGAACATATTTTGTAATAATGGATGCCTTGAATTGGAATTCCACGGGAAATATAGCTCTTCTAATTTCATTTGATATGCGTCCATTAGCATTGGAGGTTCAGTCATTGGCTAATCGACGTTTCATGGTGGATGTTTCAGTATTGGGTAGAGTTCTTCCTTGTGTTGGTTGCACAGTTTTAATTGCTTGAGCAGATCACATCCTACCAGCATGATGATTCACATTTCCTTGTACTTATGGTGGAGGTTCAGAAGGAGAGGCTTTTTCTGTGATTATTTGTCAAGTAGATGCATGTTATATGTTGATTACAAGAGTCTTAGGTCAAAATTGAGCTAGCAAAATAGATGAAAGAAACATACACCTTGAATGTCATCTATAAAGAAATAGTAGGTATCAGATATGAACGCTTCATTACGTGTATATACCTTATAAAGAAAAATAAGTAAAAACTCATACGTATCTAATTAAACTCTGATTGTTCATCTTCATAGGTCCGAACAATATATTCAATCACCTTGACCTCGACAAACAAGCTACCATACGCTGATCTATATTGATCATTCAAAGAAACTTATATCTTATTCTTTCTTGTATAATTATTTACTCAAAGTTTTGTTTTAAGAATATAATATTATTTTAAAATGTGTACATGATTTAACTTCCACGTGCAATGCACGTGCGGAAAGACTAGTAAAAATAAAAGACTATGGGTCCTACGCAAAAGCCAAAAATCTCTATCTGAAATGAATAGAAGAAATCGAACGCTTAAATATTTTATGGATAAATGGTTCCTTAATAGCCTTCTCGTTTTTTCCACCTAAAACAACTCTCAAAACGAAAAATTTCCTCACACACCATATTCTCCTTTGCATTAACAAAAAAATCATTCTGATTTTGAAGGAAAATATTAATATTTAAATCTCTAAAAGTCCTCTACAATTCTCACAAATCTCCACACATAAAATAAGCGAGTAATACTTCTATTTATATTAGTGTGAAACTTATTTCAACTAGAAACAAGAAAGTCTATTCCTATATTAATTCTGACTGCAAATCTTATTTAGACATGAATTAAATAAACCAAATCCTAAATAACTAAGGTTTCCTATTATAACTTTGAATTAGTTTTCCAACATTCTCCCTTAATTCAAAGTTATATACATTTTAGTTGTTTGTATTGTTTTCTTGGAGCACTTTTCTCAAAATTTTACTTTTGTTGAAGCATATGTCTCCAACCATCGTTGATGCACTTTGTCAGCAACACCCAATTTTGTTGAAGCACCTATCTCCAACTCACGTTGATGAACTTTGTCACAACACCCAATTCTGTTGAAGCACCTGTCTCCAACTCATGTTGATGCACTTTGTCACCAACACCGATTTTGTTGAAGCATCTGTCTCCAACTTACGTTGATGCACCTTGTCAACAATACCCGATTTGTTGAAGCACCTGTCTTAAACTCCCATTGATGCACTTTGTCATCAACACCCAATTTTATTGAAGCATCTGTCTTCAACACCCGTTGATGCACTTTATCACCAGCACTCAAATTTGTTGAAGCACGTAATCAACTTCCAACTTTTTTTAAACCTCTCTCCAACTTTTAGAGAAAAATTTCTTCCTCTTGTGTCATATTTGGTTGCACCTCTTTAAACTTGTTTTTTTTCTTGAATTTGTTTTGAAACTTTACATCGAATAGTCTAATTCTGTTGACAACTATCTATAAATTTACCAACATATTTTTTGGCCAGACAGGTAGCACACATTGGCTAACACCGCCCACCGGCAGTGGAAGCTACTTGATTCTCTCTCAAGATCGTAGAAGCTTTGATACCAATTTGAAGAAAAATATTTTATTATAAATCTCTGAAAGATCTCTACAATTCTCCTTGCAAATATCCACACATAAAATAAGCCAGTAATACCCATATTTATAATAGTGCGAAACTTATTTCAACTAGAAACACGAAAGCCTATTCTTATATTAATTCTAACTACAAATCCTATTTAGACATGAATTAAATAAATTAAATCCAAAATAACTAAGGTTTCTTACTACAACTTTGAATTAGTTAACATTCCGCTTAAACCAACTATTCATCGTATTCATCAAACACCATTTCCTAAGATTCCTTAAGTAGTAATTTGTGAATGAAGTTTTTTATGCAAATTTGGCTCAACATTCCATTTAAGCACTAAAACATTTAATGCTAAAAGTTCATACTTTTTATTTTTAAATAAATAATATTTCTATATTTATAGAATTTTCTTGCAGGTTAATGTGATAGCAAATGGATCAATTTGCAAAAGTACTCATTGCCAGTAAGCACAATTTTATAAAATAAGGAGCATTTTGTTAACAAGTTGTATAATATATTTCATACTGATATCAATGGTTAACTTCTAAGGTTTATTTTTTTTTGTTAGTTAGACAAGGTTCATTTTTAAAACTTTTGGTAACCGAAAATGATTTCAAAAAGATGCAAACTATGATAATGAAAATAGAAAAAAAAAATATACATTTGTATAGGATGTTGTTTTCCTTTGCTTGAAAATAAACTTGCGATGTTCTTCGCTGGATTATATAGATCAAGAGTACAAAGTGGTGGTTCCTTGCTTATGTCTGGTTACAATGAGCAAAGATAGTAATTAAGGAGGGAAAATGGCTTTCACTTTTTCCTTCCCTCCATTTCTTGTACAAGATCTATTTAACTATCTATTTACTAAATATGAGGTGGGATCCACATCAACATGTCACTTTTCTTCTTCGTTTAAACCTAATATTAGTAAATGAACCCCACAAATACACTTGTCAAAAGCATAGGGTGGTCTCATACAGCTATTGTTGGGTGAGTCCGTGAATCTCACCCAAAATAAAATTTCTCTTAATTGCCTGTTGTTTTTTTCTATTAGTTTCTTCTTTTTGTTCCTCACATTTACCCTAAAAGATGAGTAACAATTAAATTTGTATTGTAATTTTAAGGATATGTAATTTGATTCAATACCAATTGATAAACAAGAAATTAAATAGATAAATTAAAGAATAAAGTAGATCAAATCAGTGTATAAGCTAAATCTCGACCTCGAGCTGTGACAGCCTCAAGGTATGATAACGGAAAGAACAAATGAATAAACAACTCAGCTGAACAGTGAGTAGAATAGCAAGCGTATAATTTCTTATCAATGAGCAGTGATCAACGTGTTACAAATGGATGGGATCCCCCTTTATATAATAGGGGAGTCCAAAATAAGGTACACTTTTAATTATAGTATTCGTATTTGATAACTGCCTAACCGCCGAAGACCAATCCATTCCGAAATTTACGTCGTGATCCTCGGGTCGTTGCGGTTATTTCACTCTTTCCGTTACTGAATCATAAAAGTAGCATCTCGAAATATGCCTTCTTCCGACCTGAACAAATGATATCGACCTCGACATTGGAAATAAGCTTTGACCCCGAGCTCGGCATCCTAGCCTGCTGACGAGGTATCACTTTCTCCATCGAAGAACAAAATTCGGTAGCCCCGATTTCTACCGTATACAGATAGTCCCCTCGTTTATTATAGCGAATTAATAAGAAACGACTTGAACATCGATTTTCTGGAGACCCCAAAAATGACGTCATCCTCGTGACATAGACGTTCAGGATGATCGAAACGTCCCGTCAGTTCGGTTCCCCAAAATATTAAATGCTTGCCAGGGCCACTAGCATCGCCGAATCATCGCCATGTGCCTATAAATACAGGTTCTCTATTTGAATAAAATTTTTTGCTTCCACCTTCAAATTTTCTTGATCTCTTCATCTTTTCTTCTTCACTACCTGTTGATTCAACCCTTTTAGCACCAAAAATATCAAACTTCACCTATTTCCACTTCCTCTAACCTGAACCAATAGAAAAAAGCTCCAAAACCGTCTTTCAAAAGGAGAAAACTTCCTCCTCTTCTTCCTGGCCGGCCGGTGGTAAAGCACCAGCGGAACCGACCCTTCACAAGATTGTTCCCGGCCCTTGTGTTACAAAGAATGAATTCAAAGTCGATAATCCCCCATCGGTCCCTAGCCGATGTGAGCATATGTCGAGATATACTTGCTCGATAATGGAGAAACACCTCGAGGATATGAAGAGAGATTGTGGCTGGGGGGCCGAGGTTGTGGTACAGATCCCTGCCCCCGAGAAGAGTATCACCACTCATGTGGAGCGGTTCCTAATTGCCTGTACTTACCCTTTCATACTAGGTCCCATCGATCCAGTCATCATCGATTTCTGCAAGAGGTACCAGGTCACCCTCGGCCAGATTCACCCCTCATTTTGGCATATAGTGATCATGCTCCGTTTTTTTTCCAACAAGGCCAAGGGGAAGGAGTTCACCCTCAACTATCTTATTTGATTATATCGACCTTAGCTTTTCCGAGGGTTGATCAAGCTCCAACACCGGTCGGCCAAAGCCTTTTTTGCGAGCAACGACGAGGATAAAGATCGGGGTTAGATGAGCCGGTTCATGCAAGTGAGGACCTACAACATCATTCCAGAGGAGAAAATGCTGTTCCTAGAGAAGTGGAACCCCGAACGTAAGTGACGTTCTTACCCATTAGCCTTTGTACTCCGTTTCTGCTTTATATGATGCCTTCATCTATTTTGCAGTCGTCGCTTGGATGCCTCATGCGATCATCGACCTCAAAGACTGGGTCCGGAAATTAGCCTCGGCTTTCTCTCATGTCGAGCGCTGCTGGTGTGACTTGACGAGGGGCAGATGGGAAGCCAAATATCACAGTAAGTTCATCTTGTAAGCTTTTGATGCCTTCCCCTTTATCAGAAATTTCTCTTCATCCATTCTTGATTCTCCTTTATGTAGGCATTGGAGATATCTCTAAAATGAGGCTGGCCCCGCCTAAGGAAGAGACTGAGTCCCCAATTCTGAAATCAGGGAAAGATAATAAGAGGAAGAGGACCTCGAAGCCCAAGGACCCCTAACCTAAAAAGGCTCCAGCTCGAAGATGCAGGGGAAATCTCATAACTGGGAATATAAAATCGGTCCACCAGCTGGGTAAAGAAGAAGAAAACGAGGGTGACGACTTGGCATTGGTGGTTCGAGCTAGGAAGCCGATCGAGGCTACCAAGCCTTCCGAGCCAAAGACCCTGCCTCATGATGAGGAGGCTTCGAAGAAAGATTCAGGCAAAACCCCTGAATGTCCCGAGGTCGAGATTGTTCCTCAGCCATCAACAAGCATGCCGGAGGGGGCCGGTTTTGAGATCCCCAGGGCTGATCAGAGTGCCCCGAGTGATTTACTCGGGGCCATGACAATAGGTCACCCTCCCTCTCTATCAGCTTATTTTGAGGAGGCCATAAGGGAGGCTCGGGCTTTGCAGATGCCTGACTTAGGCGGAGTCCCCAGTGAAGAGGATCCTTTTCGGGATTGCTTTACCGGGGTTGATGATGCCGCTGATCTCAACAATGCATCCACACTTTTCGAAGAGGCACAACGTCTTTTATCTCGAGTAAGTATTAATTACCATTGTTACAATTTTCTTTTCCTTCTTCTCCCTTTATCTTAACTTGTATATTTCTTTCTGTGTAGGCTTTTACCAAGTTTAAGGCCAACCTGAGCCAATGTGAGGCTGAGCTCTAGAAAATCTCGGAGGAGAGGAACACTTTGAAGCTCCTTTACGATCAAAAGGGGGATGAGCTCAGGGACCTTTGGGCAGACTTGGCCAAGGCTCGTAAGGATGAGGCCGAGCTAGACAAGCAAGTAACTATCATTTTGAAAGAGTACGGTCTACTCGACCTAACTGTGGAGGTTAACACTTCAGTATCTCAGTTACAACAAAAGCTGGAAAGGATCGAGCTGCTCCGAGGGGAAGTCGATGACATCAAAGCTGATTGTGATTGATGGAAGGAGAACATGGACCGCCTTGCTGCAGAGAAAGAGGTTTATTTGGCCAAACTATCATCGGTCGAGGCCCAACTTCGGGGTGCTAAAGAGAAAAGTTCGGCCAAGGCCAAAAGGATTGACGAACTCGAGGTCGAGCTTGTCGAGGCCAAGGTAGAGGTTGGGGAGACGAAGATCGCAGCTAAAACATCCATAGCCGTATACTTGGCCGATGCCAAGGCAACTCAAATACAGCTAAAAGAGGCTTACGATTGAGAGCGACAGAGCAATAATTTGGCGAAGTACCAATCCTGGAGGGAGACCCTCGAGGAAATCCACGCTCGAGGCTATGACCTCTCTGAAGAGATAGCTCAAGATAAGGCGCTTGAAGCTGATTCCAGATTTCTTGTCTCCTCTGATGACGACGATGATAATGAAGGCAGCCAAGGCGGATCTGAAAATGATGAAGGGCCCAAAGGAGAAGCTGCTCCCGAGGGAGAAACCAACCTCGAGCATAGTTAGGATTTTTTTCTTTTTTTTTGTAAGACCTCTGCCGGTCTCTTTTACATATCTTTTTTCAAATATATAAAAGAAAGTTTCTCTTGAATGCCTTCTCGGTCTTTATAAATATGTTTTTTACCTTGTAAAATTGTTAGCACAATCTTATTCTTTGAACTCTGTGTTCGAGACATTGATCTCGGGTAGCTTCCTCGAAGTCTCCATAGTCGAGTTTGAATAAGGTTAAAACTTGAGGCATAAACCCTTAAGGGTTTGTGTCGGATAACGGTGAGTCCCTGAGCCATAATCAAGTTATTGTTTATTTAGGCTCGGGATAGCCGAACCCTTGGGTTCGGATAGAGTGAGTACAAGATCTCGAACTCTAAGTGTATTTGCCCTTAGGCTCTTTAGATCGGGCCGATATGGCCTCTGAAAGATGGCTATTATTCCCTCTTTTGGCTTTAAAATACTTAGTGAAAATTTCTTTATGCCTTAGTATGTATTTTTTACCCGTTGGGTTTTTTTAGGGTTCGATGTCGATTGAAAACCCTTCTGCTTTTTGTGCCTTAACATGTTTGTGTTAAGGTAATTTGATACCTCTTAACGTTTTTTAGGGATAATTTTCTTGAAGCCCTTTTTTATTATTTGCCGAGGGTAGCCTTTTTTAACCGGTTTTTCAAAGAATTTGAAGGCCTATTGTGATTGCGGGATTCAGACGTCTTCGAATCGCATTAATTTGGCCGTAGCCTTTGGGTATGCCTCTTGGGCTTATTTCCCAATAACACTTAGAACTTGTTCGAGGTGTTAGTCCCCGAGAAAGATGGCATTGGCCTATAGATCAAGGGGTGCCTCTTAAGGTCTTATGAATTCGAGTTTAGATAACTCGAATATGTTGATTGTCGATGACAGTCCCCGAATGTTCGAGGTATATTTCCGCTTGGCCCTTGAGCCATTTCTCACAAAATCATAAGTATGGAGCTCGTAGAGTAGCAAATTTTCTTTGAGACACAAAGTGTTTGGTATAGAAAGAATGCTTCTTTGAATAACTTATACATGCATACATATTTTTCTATCGGGTCTTGATTAATCTACATGAACACGGTTCATTCGACCGTTTGGACCATTACACAGTTTCACTGTCGAGACCCTCTGACATGAAATATTTTCCTCGAAAATATAACCTCCGAGGGTGATGCCCCCCAGTATTCGAGGTTGATTGAAAAGAAGCATTGGATACTGTTGAATTTTCCTCAGGTAGCATATGTTGTTGCCTCGTTAAAAACCTCGCCGGAAAAAATCCATTTGGGATAAAAACCGATCTAAGAGAAAAAGAGTGCAACGCGTGCTTTAAAACCTAAGGTCTTCGTGTTGAAGAGTTTTCTCGATGTCTTCGATCGAACACCTGCAATAAGTTAGTATCAAATACAAATGGAAAAGGGGGAGAGTCATACCTCAGCAATAATATCGTTTTAGTAATGATACATTCCAATTGTTTGGCAATTGTTCGTCCTCCATTATGCCAAGTTTGTAAGATCCATTTCTGATGATACTGAGGATCCGATATGGTCCTTCCCAATTTGGGCCTAGTTTCCCTTCATTTGGGTCTCGAGTATTAAGGGTGACTTTCCTTAGAACTAAGTCCCTGATTCCGAAGTGGCGAAGGTTGGTTCTTCTATTATAATATCTCTCGATTTTTTGCTTCTGTACAGCCATCTGTTAATACCTAATTTTTCTCTATATATTTTAAATATGCATAAATACCTTCAAAATAGCATATATAAGCATGCACAAGGCTTTTATTATTTTTCCCATAATTTTAAGGGTTTAAATTGATTTATTTTCTCCCTTTTTATCCATAAATCCCCAATAATTATTTCCAAAATTATTGTTTTGATAATTCATTTATTTAATTTCTATACTCATGCCAAAATATAGCTAGTATAAATTTTATGCATTTTTATAATTATATTTAGTATTTTTTTAAGCTAAATTACATATAATTGCAATGTTAGCCCATTTTAAGGTATAATTATATTTTATATGAATAAAATTGGTCCCCATATTTTTAAAATGTCAATTATGTATTTTAATCATTTTGGCATTTTAAATTATTTTCCAGAAATTATCTATTATTTTTATAAATTAAATAGGGGGAAAATTGGCTATTTAAATTATAGCCAAATCTGGCTTTCAGTTATAGCCTAAATTGGACCCCTCTCCAGCCCAATTTTACACCCAATCACCCGACCCAGACCCTATACATGTCTACGCAACCCAAACCATCATAAATCCTTGCCGTTGATCTTTTAGATCAATGACCCTTATTCCTCATTTCCTTTTTAATTTCCAAACGACCCCTAACCCTAAGTCATTTTTCCAAGGGCGCCGCCTTCAAATGCTCTCATCTTTTCTCCTCTCTCAAACCTAACCCTAAAACTCCGTCAATCCCCTCTTTCTCCGGTCATCGTCGGCTACCTCCTTCAACCCCAAGCCTCCAGTGGGTCTCTCATCACCTTGCTCATCATCTCTAAGGCCTTCAAGGGCCCTGGGCCATGTCGATTTGGACCTAGGGTTTCCGACTTTGTTGTTCGAGGTTTCTCTAGTGTGATTTTGGGAAAAATCACATCATATGTGTTACGATTTGTGAAGCTACAATAGGTTCTTTCGATTTCTATTTGGGTTTCCTTTTGAAACCCTAACCCTCTTCTAAGTCTCTCAGATCTGTGTTATTTTCATGCTTTAAGCCTATTTCCTTCTATGATTTGCTTTAAAAACTAGGGTTTTCTTGGAGTTCTTTCTACACCTATTCCAACCGATTTCTTCATGATTAAACCATTTTCCTTGCTTATTTTGACCAATTTATGTTCCTACTGCTTTTTAACTCGACTCTGTTAAAAGCTTTAATTTTTAAAGATTTTTCTTTACTTTGTTTCTGTGTGTTAGCATGATTTTCTTTGCCTTGGTTCTGTGTGTTAGCATGATTTTCTTTGCCTTGGTTCTGTGTGTTAGCCTGTTTACCTGATTCTTGTTAATCTCTCACCATGCCTCGCATATGTTCTGCTGAATTTTTAGCCTACTTATATCACCTTTATATGATTGTGTTTGTTCATCTCTTGTTTCTTTCTGTCTATATAGCTGACCTTGTTTGTTTGCTACTCCTATTCATTCGTCTCTATTTATATGTTGAGAAGACAGAATCATGACTCCCCATGATTGATTCTGATTCTCCTTAATTGATGGTAATTGAAAGATTTTCTTTCAAAGCCCTAGAATTCTACTCGTCTGTTTAAATTGACTGATTTCATTACCTTATTTACTATGGTACTTTGTTTTACTTAGTCTTTCCTTAATTGGGTCTTTCTGAATTTGGTCTTAATTAACAACTTTATGCCTACTGAACCTTGACTCCTTCCTTATTTAATCATGCACTGATTCTTCTTTCTGCCTTATATGGTACTGCATCTTTCTGTTTGATCTTTATTCACTTAACTTAAGGGAGAGCTTCCTTGATTCTCTAATTGATTGATTCTGAGTTCTTAAATTAGCATACTGCTATGATTTTTACCTTATTCCACTACCTACTTTCAACTATAAATACTCTAAGTCTTTTACAAACAACACAGACACTTGGTTTTTCAAAAACTCCTCTCTTATTAAAAATCCCTGTTCTTCCACCTCTCTTGTGCTATTTGCTACTGTTAGCCGACTGCAAGCCAAGGCTAATCCTTTGTGCTCTTTGGTTCTTTTATTCTGCTTACTTCTATCTTCATTGGTATGTCCTAATTTAATTTAAAGCCTCAACAACAACATGCTTCTCTTCTTGTTTAAGTTTCTTTTATTTCTAGCTTGTTTTTACTTGTGGTTCTATTGTGAAGTCTGTAGTTAGATTATATTATCAGCATGCTAGTATGACTCCCCTCCCTTTAAATCAATGTATTCCCTTATATGATTCAAATCATGCATGGACAACTGTTTTACCTACTGTGTACTTACCATTTTTGTAAATCCTTATCCCCTCTATGTGTTTATGCTCCTCATGACTGGTTTGTGATTATGCCAGTGTCAACTATCTCTGAGCATGTCTGAAGCAGTCCTAAGACCCCTTGCTGGGGTTATGTGTCTGCAGTCAAATGTTTGTGTATCCCCAAACCCTTTGACCCCTGTGTGACTACTAAGTTCATTTGGATTTTGTGTAGTGCTTGATTTTGTTTACCACTCCAACCTCTTTCAATTTACCTCTATTACTTTACTATTTGCTTTCAAAACAGACTTCTTTCAACCTGTGTCCTGCATTTCCACTTTACTCTTAGTTAATAAGTTTTGCCCCCTCTAGTATGTGTACTGCCTTGGGATCCTCTTGAGAACCCTCTAAACTCTGGCATACTGAGGCTGGCCTTTCCACACTGCACTGGTTCAATGCTTGGTTACTAAGTCTAGGTGTAAGCATTGCCTGGGGTCCTTGAGACCCTTAGGGAACTTTGATGCACCTAGACTCTAATTTGTCTATGGAAATGAGGCTTGTAAGACCATTGGAGGCTTTGGGAAACTTGGGCCTGATTGCAGGCTCTCTATAAAATAGCTTCTTGATTTTCCATTTCACTTATGTAATTCAGTTATTGACCTGTAATAATTTGTAAACAAATATTTGGGGTATTTAGTAAAAAGGGTGGGTAGATGTGTACTTTGTGGGGTAATATGGGTAGAAATCCTGCTCTTAGGGTTTTACTTTCAAATCTGCCTATTTTTCCCTATAAAAAACATGTTCATACGGTTTTACTCTTGTTGAATCTGATTTCGTTTGCATAATAGACATCATGCCTATAGGTTTCCACTTCCAATGTCGTTTGCATCAAGTAGAAATTATGTTCTTAAGGTTCTGCATTTTCGAAGTCATGTTCATAAGTTTTCAAACAATCGTGTCTTAAATCAATTCAAGCATAGACACCATGCCTATAGGATTTAATTCTGATTCAGTTCTAATAAGTCTTTCATATGTTACTGCAAATTGACTAAAACTAGTAATACACCTAGATATCATGCCTATAGGGATTTCTATTCGCAATTATGTCTGATAATCTAATTAGCCTGATAAATCAATGTTATTACGCCTAGTTCATCTTCTTAAAACTGGTCTTATTAAGCAATGGCATTTCCTGAAACTAGCTCTTTCAAAATTGTTTTAATCTCATTAGATATTCTGCCTATAGGTATCACAAGGGTCTATTTTGAAAACCTGTTCATTTCTGCATTAATATAGACACGATATACTGTATATAGGCAAGCTTTAGGGCATTTTCAAAATCTGCATTTCCCTGAAACTACTTTTTTCGTTCAACTTTCTGATTCTGATAAGCTTTTAAAGATGAGTCTCTAGGCAGCTAATAGGTTATAACTTTTGTATCTGAAAGTGGTCTACTTCTGCATAATCACTTAGAAATCCTGCTTTAGGACTTTGATTAACAAAGACCTTACTTGTGTTTGAGTCGTGCTACATGTATGTTTGTTTGGGGGGGAATTGTGAGCCTCTTAATTGCTCCCATTATGTGAAAGTCCTAAATTCTTTTTGATTGTCGCCTTAGATTTTTGCCTTTAAAGCCTTAAGGGTACGTCTAGAACCACCTATAGGTAGAGGTCCTAATTCTCTCCAAGACTATTAAGAAGGGACGAGTAGCAGCACACAATAGGAGTCAGTGACCAAACACTCGTTTTGCATGACCAATAGGGGATGGGAAGGGTAGATATGAGATATGATGACTATGCGTTAATGTTACGTGTAGCCTCTCGTCGAGGAGTGTTTACCGGACATTGCGTTGGGTGATCCTATAAGCCAAACAACCTAGGACCCCTCTTTACCTAATCCTTTCTCTATTCAAACTTTTATCTTCTACAACTTGTTTAAACCTTATCTTACTACTTGAATTATCCAACGTGTTTTACTTGAAACTTATTTGATTAAGCTAGTTGTATGGACTAATTTGTAAATATAAGTTCGGTCGGGACCCACAGTTGTGGACCAAGAGGGGTATCTAACACCTTCCCCTCGAGGTTACTTCGAGCCCTTACCCTAATCTCTAGTAATGCAAACTAGTTACATGAGTTAATCGCTCTAAGTGCCCTAACGCACCATAATCTGTTAGGTGGCGACTCTTCAAATACAAATTCCCAAAAGGAAATGAGTCATTACACCCCATGGAATGTCGAAACCTGGACTTCTCTCCGCGGAGGGAAAAAAGGGGGCGCGACACCATCCGAACAAGCACAACTTCTCATTTTTCATCCAATATTTCGAGTCTAGTATTCATGGTGTTGTGATTTGATTCCTTTGTTGCATGTCAAAATCTAATGCTAGGTTCCCCAACCTCGACTGGAATTAAGGCCTCGTAGCAATATACTAAGGAGAAGCTGGACTTCAATGTAGTTCGATACGCCCAAAGGACTTCGGGTAGAATTTCTCTCCATTTCCCCTTAGCATTGTTCAACCTTATATTTAAGTTTTGAATGATAGTCCTGTTTGTAAATTTGGCCTGTCCGTTTCCACTTGGGTGATACGGTGTTGATAAGATCCTTTTTATTTTGTGTTCTTCGAGGAACTCTGTTACCTTGCTACCGATAAATTGCTTTCCGTTGTCGCATACGATTTCGTAGGTATCCCGAATCTACACACGATGTGATCCCAGATGAAGTCTATAACTTCTTTTTCTCTGACCTTCTCAAAGGCATGTGCTTCTACCCATTTAGAAAAGTAGTCAGTCATAAACAAAATGAATTTACCTTTACTTGGGGCCATTGGCAGATGGTCAACGATATCCATATTCCATTTCATGAATGGCCATGGGGATAGTACTGAATGAAGTTTCTCTCCGGGCTAATGGATCATCGGTGCAAACCTTTGACATTTGTCACATTTTCGAACAAACTCCTTAGTGTCTTTTTCCATGTTATCCCAGTAGTACCCTGCTCTAATGGTTTTGTGAATCAAAGATTCGGCACCAAAATAGTTCTCGTAGGTGCCTTCATGGACCTCTCGTAAAACATAATCGGTGTCCCTCGGCCCTAAACATACCACCAACGGTCTATCGAATGTCCTTCTATATAATGTTACATCTTCATCCAATGTGAATCGAGTAGCTTTGGTTCGCAAGGCCCTCAACTCTTTATGGTCTGATGGGAGCTTACCATTCTTCAAATATTCAATGTATTTATTCCTCCAATCCCAGGCCAAGCTTGTAAGGTTTATTTCGGCATGACCCTCCTCGATCACATATCTTGATAGATGGATGACAGTCCCCGAGCTGACCTCGTCTTCCTCGACCGGTAATCCCAAATTTGCAAGTGCATTGGCCTCACTATTTTGTTCTCCAGGTACATGGTCTAAAGTCCACTCCTTGAAGCGGTGCAAAGTTACCTGTAGCTTGTCTAAATACCTTTGCATTCTATCCTCTCGAACTTCGAAGCTTTTGTTTAAAAGGTTCACTACCAATAAAGAGTCAAACTTGGCTTCAATGACTTCTGCCCCCAAGCTTTTAGCTAGCTCGAGACCTGAAATCATGGCCTCGTACTCGGTCTCATTGTTAGTCAACCTAGAAGTTTTCATAGACTGCCTAATAATGCAACCTGTGGGTGGCTTCAAAATGATGCCTAGCCCGGACCCCTTCATATTAGAAGCACTATCTATGAAAAGGTTCCATACCCCCGATGATGTGCCTGTTTTTAACAAAAGTTCCTTTTCAACTTCGGGTATGAGGGTTGGCATGAAATCGGCTACGAAGTCCACTAAAATTTGAGACTTGATGGTCGTGCGGGGTTAATATTCGATATCGTACCCGCTGAGCTCAACGTCCCATTTGGCCAGTCGTCCCGATAGCTCAGGCTTGTGCAAAATATTATGAAGTGGGTAAGTGGTTAACACACATATGGGGTGACATTAAAAGTATGGTTTTGACTTTCTAGAAGCGCTTATCAGTGTAAGTGCCAGTTTTTCTAAGTGTGGATACCTAGTTTCTGCCTCTCCTAGGGTTCGACTTATAGAATAAATGAGAAATTGCGTACCTTGCTCTTCCCGAACTAGGACACCAATTACCACGATTTTCGATACTACCAAGTACAAGTAAAGTTTCTCATCTGCCTTTGGTGTGTGAAGTAGTGGTGGGCTTGATAGGTATCACTTTAATTCCTTTAACGCTTGTTGGCACTCCGAGGTCCAGGTGAAATCGTTCTTCTTTTTGAGTAAGGAGAAGAATCTGTAGATTAGATCTGATGACCTCGAGATAAATTAGCCTAAATCAGCTATCCGTCCAGTTAGCCTCTGCATGGCTTTTACACTGTCCACGTCGGTGATGTCTTCGATGGCCTTGATTTTATCAGGATTGATATCGATCCCCCAATTCGACACCATGAAGCCTGGGAATTTGCCCGAACCGACCCCGAAAGCACATTTTTTGGGGTTGAGTTTCATGTTATATTTCCTAAAAATCTTGAACGTTTCCTGCAAATGAGCCAAATGGTCCTCTACGCGCAGGGACTTAACTAGCATGTTATCAATATAAACTTCCATTGACTTACCTATTTGTTATTCGAACATCTAATTTACTAGGCATTGGTTAGTGGCTCCTGCATTTTTTAGCCCGAAGGGCATTACATTGTAACAATATGTTCCATACTTTGTGATAAATGAGGTCTTTTCTTGGCCTTCCGGGTTCATCTAAATTTGATTATACCCGAAATAGGCATCGAGAAAGGTAAGGATCTCGTGGCCAGCCGTGGCATCGATCATGCGATCAATGTTAGGCAATGGTAAAGAATCTTTAGGGTGTGCCTTGTTCAAATCCTTGTAATCTATGCACATTCTGAGTTTGTTCCCTTTTTAGGGACTACGACTACATTGGCTAACCATTCGGGGTATTTTACCTCCCGAATGGACCCTATTTTGAAAAGTTTAGTTACCTTGTCCTTTATGAATGCATACTTTACTTCGAACTGGGGCCTTTTCTTTTGTTTCACCGGTTTGAACCTGGGGTCAAGGCTTAGCCGATGTGTTGTTATCTCCCGTGGGATCCCTGTCATGTCTAAATGGGACCAAGCAAAACAATGCATGTTATTAATAATAAATTGAATAAGCTTTTTCCTGAGTTCGGGGGTTAACCCCATTCCCAGGCATACCTTTCACTCGGGTAGGTACTCGATCAATATAACCTATTCCAACTCTTCGACTGTTGATTTGGTGGCGTCAGAGTCTTCGGGAACAATAAAGGTTCGAGGGGTTAGAAAATTCCCCTCTTCTTCTATCTACTGCTTTCCCGATCCGACCGAGGCTGGCGGCTGTGATTGCTATTTGGTTTCATGTTTACCTTTGATGCCCGACCTTTTTGTCGATATCAATATTACCTCATCGAACGCAAACATTTCCTTTGCAGCATGCTGCTCCTCGTACACTATTTTTACACCGTCCGATGTTGGGAATTTCATCATTTGGTGGAGAGTCGAAGGGACTGCCCTCATATTATAAATCCAAGGCCTTACGAGTAGGCATTGTATCTCATGTCGCCTTCGATCACGTGGAACTTGGTATCTTGAATGGTTCCAGCCACGTTCATCGGTAAAGTGATCTCCCATTTAGTCGTTTCACTGGCCATGTTGAAGCCGTTTAAGACTCGAGCTGCGAGCACAATTTGATCTTGTAGGCCGAGTTGTTCCACGACCCTCGATCGGATGATATTTGCTGAGCTACCTAGATCCACTAAAACACGCTTAACTTGAACTTTATTTAATAAGATAGAAATTACGAGAGTGTCGTTGTATGGTTGAGAAGTGTCTTCTGCTTCTTCGTCGTTGAATGATAAAGAGTCCTTAGGCATATAGTCCCGGGTCTGCTTCTCCCTAGTAATTGATACCTTAGTATGTTTGAATACGGGCCCTTGTGGAATATCAACCTCGCCGACGATCATATGAATGACATGTTGTGGGTCCTCCTGTTCATTTTTCCTATCTCTGAATAATTCTTGGCTCGACCGCTAAGGAACTCTCGAAGGTGGCCCTCGTTGATTAGACGTGCTACCTTTTACATTAATTGCCAGCAATCCTCGGTTTTGTGACCATGCGTGCAATGATAATTCCACATCAAATTTGGGTTTCTTTGGGAAGGATCGGTTTGTATGGGTCTGGGCCATCTAATATCTTTGATTTCTCCGATTGCCGATACAATACCTGACGTATCAACACTAAAGTTATATTTCGGATAACCGAGGTGCCGCTACGGGATTGGCATGCTTATCAAAGCCACTTTGCTCATAAATCCCCGAGAATTTTGTCCTCGATCGTTTCTTCGATCATTCCGGGAAGGATTGTGTCCGGAGCCATTGTTTCTTCGATCTGCGGTATATGTTCGATATCGTTCCTTATTCAACCTTGGTTCCCTGTCAATATCCTTCAGGGTTTTAACTGCCAACCTGTTTGGATATAGTGACTGGAAGGGGCTCTTAATTGGTCGTCCTCGACCCTGATCTTCGATTGATATCGGTGTGCACATCTGCCCAAGTTACAACTAGATACTCCACCAAATTTTGTTTCAACTGTCGTGATGCTATCGAACTCCGCTCGTTCAATCCTTGGGTGAAATCTTGAACGGCCAAATCATCTGCGACCGGTGGCAACTCCATGAGTTCCATTTGAAATTGGGATATGAACTCCCTTAGCATTTCATTTTTCCTTTGTCTTATCTTAAAAACGTCTGATTTTCTTGTTGCGACCTTTATGGCCCTGGCATGTGCTTCACGAAAGAATCTGCTAACATGGCAAATGAGTCGATGGAATTTGATGGCAGGTTGTGATACCAAATCATTTCTCCCTTTGACAAAGTTTCCCTAAATTTTTTCAGCAAAAAGAACTCAATCTCATCATCATTTAAGTCATTTCCTTTAATTCCGCATGTGTAAGAGGTGATGTGTTCATTAGGATCGTTGGTCCCATTTTATTTAGGTATATTCGGCATACAGAACTTCTTAAGAATGGGCTTTGGAGCTGCGCTCTGAGGAAAAGCTTTTGCACGAACTTTTTTGAATCCAAACCCTTCAAGATCGGGGATGCCCCCGGTATCAAATCAACTCGGGAGTTGTATGTTTTCACTTTTTTATCATTATCTTCGATTTTCTTCTCCCCGACTCAATTCTTTTGGTGAGCTCCTCGAGCATTTTTATAATTGTAGGATTAGTCCCTGATCCATTACCATTCGACCTTTCTAGCACTGGCTCAGTACGGCGAGTGAATTCCGGTTCGACCACACTCGGAGTTCTATGTTGACTTTGAAGCTGAGCAATAGCGTCCTACTGAGCCTGCAGCATCTCAAATATTACTTGGAGACTACCCCCATATCCTATGCCTTGTGTTCCTTGGCCACTAGATCGGCCTTCCCTGCGCACACTCCCTTCGGATTTCGCGCCTAAATCCGCATTCAAAGCAATGTGCGAACTGATATTGACTAGGTCAACGACCGGTACTCCCCCGAGATTAGCCGGTGGCACCCCGACTCCTGGAGCAATTACATTGTCGTTTTCTCCATGAGATCCAAGACCCTCATCACCATGTACGGGTGTGTTTTGTGAGTTTGGCATGCTTTAACCTGAGAGCAAAAATACTTGACAATAACAAGTGTGAAAATAATATGTGTTATCACAATCAGCACTGAAATAATCACTATTATCCTTAGCCCCACGGTGGGCGCAAATTGTTTCCCTATAATTTGAGTAATAATTAAACTTGTATTGTGGTTTTAAGGATATGTGATTTGATTCAATACCAATTGATAAACAAGAAATTAAATAGATAAATTAAAGAATAAAGTAGATCAAACTAGTGTGTAAGCTAAATCTCGACCTCAAGCTGTGACAGCCTCAAAGTATGATAACGGAAAGAACAAATGAATAAACAACTCAAATGAACAGTGAATAGAATAGCAAGAGAATAGCAAGCGTATAATTTCTTATCAGTGAGCAATGATCAATGTGTTACAAATGGATGGGATCCCCCCTTTATATAATAGGGGAGTCCTAAATAAGGTAAACTTCCAATTATAGTAGGAAATTGTATTTGACAACTCTCTAACCGCCGAAGACCAATCCATTCCAAAATTTACGTCGTGATCCTCGGGCCGTTGCGGGTATCTCGCTCTTTCCGTTACTGAATCATAACGGTATCATCTCGAAGTATGCCTTCTTCCAACCTTGGCAAATGATATCGACCTCGACATTGGAAAGGAGCTTTAACTCCGAGCTCGATGTCCTGACCTTCTAACGTGGTATCACTTTCTCCATCGAAAAACGAAATCCGGTAGCCCCGATTTCCACCGTATACACCCCATCAATAAGCAGACAGAGAGGGAGCATATTTTGCCGTTTCTGTATTTGTTCAGATTCAAAGTTATCTTTAGCATTTTCTCTTACTTTTGTTATGTTTCTATATGAGAGGACAGAGGACTACTTTGAAGTTTCATCCAATTCTCTTGAAGGGACATAGGACAAATAATTTTCTCTTTACTCCGCAAATTTGAGGAGACTAATTTGAAAAATTACATAGTAGTATATAATTTTGTAAAATTATATTTTGGTCTTTTCTATCGTAACTGAACCTGAGAGGGTTAAAAGCTCAAAATGTGAAAATGCATTTAATAAATAGATCAATTGAAAGCATGAAAAAAGAGATTGGTACAAATATATCCAACACATCCAGAATTTAATAAATTCGTTTCACCTATTTTATCTCCTTCCTCCCTTAGTATAAGAGTTCACCCCTTTTACAATAACCCATAAGTTTAATGCTAACCAACCAAAAATTGGTTTAACTGGTCAGTACCTTACTGAAAAAAATAAGTCATTTTAACTTATGCTGGTAACAGTAAGCGAATACAAAATTGAAGTGGCACAACAACAACAATATTAGACAGAGATATGCAATTGAATGAGTATTAATTCATTTTTGAACTCGATGAGAACGACCTCGGCGTCTTAGCATGTTTTCATAATATATACTCCCCATACAAGACAAATATTCCACGTCAATGAGGTATTGATCAAATAATAAATATTTTTCTCTAAACAATAGTGTGAATGTATTCAAATATATTTACAAAGGTGTTAAATTACTGTGTTTATTCTCTAATGTTCTGATTAAATGCTCAAAATAACTATATATATATATATATATATATATATATATATATATATATATATATATATATATATATAGGGGGATCTAAATACTATGCTAAAGTTTATTATATTAGTCAGAGCATCTGATGGTAAACTGAACAATACTAATGAGTCTAGTATTGTTGATAAAGGTAGTTCTATACACATGTATGTTTCTTTACCTAATATGAGTGTAGATTCTCGTATAAATGCTAATGTAATTCATAGTAATAACAGTTGTTGTTTAATTACTCAAGCACAACATAATAATTATATAATACTTGATGCATATTAAATTTATTTCGACAAATTATGCTGCAATTACATTTGCATCAATATTTTCAAACTTAATATTAATTTTTTTTAATTAATAACGATACCAAAATACGTCAAAACTAAAGCCAGAGGAGGATTTTTTTAAACCGAGTCATTTTGATGACGAAAGAAAGAAAGAATAAGAGAATGCCATATTACTCATGGTGCGGAATGCGGATAGATACTTGAAGATATTATTTGGGGCATTTGTATCTATACCCGTTTTTTGTGTCACATTTTAACATTGTCCGCTTTATAAAAAAATTACAAGCGTACCCGCTTTTTTGCATAACTTCAGTACACGGGGCTGAAGTAGCAAAGACAATCACGCAAAACTTCAGCATTCTAGTAGCCGGGCCTGAAGTTCAGCTCTAGAGCTGAAGTTTTTGTATTGTAGTGAAAGACTTTAGTTATGAATTGGATGGTTTCCAAGCTGTGGGGACATTCATTATTTTGTCCTAATTATTTTGTCCATTAAGCTACCCACTCCACTGTTTTTTAATGCATATTTTGTAATAGGTCAGGGTTTTAGTTTAAGACATATAAGTTCAAAGTTGACAACTTAACAGTGTTTTGAACTTACAAATAATTGTAGGTAGGACAGATCATAAACTACAATATGACTGAATGGAATAACCAACTGTTCTTTATGGACAGTTCATTAGGATATTAAATTAAAGAAAGAAACCAAATGAAAGATTACAACAAACTGTTCCAAATAAAGTTATAATAAGCATAAAATGGCACTCTATTTGTCTAATGGGTAGAGCTGAAGTTTTTGCGTTGTAACGGGAAACTTCAGCTCTAGAACTGAAGTTTTTGTGTTGTAACTGAGAAACTTCAGCCCTAGAGCTGAAGTTTTTGTGTTGTAACGGGAAACTTCAGCTCTATTTTTGTGCTGTAACTGGGAAACTTCAGCTCTAGAGCTGAATTTTTTTGTTGTAACTGGGAAACTTCAGCTCTAGAGCTGAATTTTTTTTTAATTATGACCAATTACACCAGCCAAGCCACTCATCAGGAAATAAAAAATGAGACACAAAAGCCTTGCATTAAATCTTTTCACTAGTACATTTTAATTCCTTTCCTTCTGGAGGAGAAGAGAGTCGAACTTGTAACTAAGCAACAAAGAAACTCAAAAAGCATAGCGGTGCTCTACCAGTTACTAAATACCAAAAAAACGATACGACCATTTCTGGCTCACATATTAAAGCACAAAGATACACACCTCAATTACATTAAATGAAAAAAATTACCAGTACCCATCTCTCTCTCTAGCCTGATATTCAGGCTACACTTAATTACTGCAGCTTTCAGATAGCGGGATCAAAACATTGTTTATAATTTGTTTTTAAAAAATTTGATAAACATATTTATAACATAGCTGCACCAACAGCAGCAGAAGAAAGATGAAGAAGAAGGAGGAGAAGGAGGAGGAGAAAGTGGGTTGAAGTTATTTAAAAAGTGGGTACAAGTTAAAAGGTTTAAAAAAAAAATAGGTATAGGTTAAATGGGGGCGATCAAATAAGGCGCCCGTGCAATTTTTACATATTATTTTATGAATTTGAAGTCACAAAAAGAAGCAAAGATGAGACACATAAATTATCAGTCACAAGATGCATGCACAAAGCACAAACTGATGCAAGGATCTATCCCGTCGTTCTTGGCATTTTAACTTACAATTTTCTCACCACCTATAGATTTTGTAATTTCAAGTTACAAACCGCATGCAAATGTTGTCTTTATATTTTGCTACTTAAGAAAGAATGAATTATGTCTTGTTTTACTTTATAAATTAAATTCATCCGTACCAAAAAAACAATGTATGCAGGGAAAGTACAGAGAATGTGTATTTTCGTACTTCCATTTATACTGGTCTAATTCCTAAATTTTTTACCCTAACCAACATAATGTTTGATAAAGGGTATGGATTAATTTTAAACAACTGATTTTAAAAGTTTTTTTTTACTTATGGTTGTGTCCTTTCATAATTTAACGTTTTTAAAAACTATATATATAAATGTAGTTTAATGTTACTTTACAAAATTTATTTGAAAAGTGTCTTTCACTTATAATTGTGTTTTTTCATAATTTAATTATTTTCTTGGAACCGAACGTGGTAGTTAAAGTTATTTATTTATATGTCTATTTTAGAAGAGTATTTTGGTAATTTAATTTCTAGAATTGGGTCTCAAATTCTTCAATTTTTTTTAAATAGCAACGAAGAGTCATGTTAGTTGGTATATTAGTTTATTTTGCTTTAACATATTTTAAACATTGAGACAGAGGTAATTTTCATTTTGATGAAGGGCAAAACGGTAAGTAATTTTGAAGGATATTTTTGTAATTCAACTTTTAACTTAAGACCTTCCCACTTTTAATATAGTATGATATAGATTATACCAAAATATCGCACATCCAAATTCAGTACATAACCCATATTTAAGCCAGTTTGATTAATAGCATGTTTGGTCAAGCTTCACCAACCTAGAAGCACTTTTTTTTTCAAAGTTGAAGTGTTTGGTCAAGCTTTTGGAAGAAAAAAAGTACTTTTGAGGAGAAACATAAATAGAATAGTTTTGGAGAAACAGAATGTTTTCGGGAAATTAGAGGGGATTTGCATCTATACCCGCTTTTTGGGTCACATTTTAACTTGTGTCCGCTTTGCAAAATAAATTGCAAGCGTACCCACTTTTTCGCGTAACTTCAGCATACGGGGCTGAAGTAGCAAAGGCAATCACGCAAAACTTCAGCATTCTAGTAGACGGAACTGAATTAGCAAGTGTGCTGAAGTTTTTGTTTGTAATTGCTGAACTTAAGCATAGTAGCTGGAGTTTTGTTCTCTATTTGCTGAAGTTTTTGTTTGTAATTGCGGAAGTTTTTGTTTTTATAACTGGCGAACTTCAGCTCTAGAGCTGAAATTTTTGTTTTGTAACTGGCGAACTTCAGCTCTAGAGCTGAAGTTTTTGCTTTTGTAACTGGCGAACTTCAGCTCTAGAGCTGAAGTTTTTGTTTTGTAACTGGCGAACTTCAGCTCTAGAGCTAAAGTTTTTGTTTTGTAACTGTCGAACTTCAGCTCTAGAGTTGAAGTTTTTGTTTGTAACTGGCGAACTTTAGCTCTTTTTGTTTGTAACTGGCGAACTTCAGCCTTCTTAGAGTTGAAGTTTTAACTGACTTTCCATAGGATTCAATGTCAATTTGGTTTGATTGGATTGCCTCCTTCAAATGGTGTTAACTTGATATTCAAAGATAGTATCCTTTAAACCTAGAAGCTAGGACGTTTCTCTGTTGGATACTTTTCCACTGCCATTGGTTGCCCATTTAATTTCTTCTCATTTATTTGTTCATGTTTAACCTTTTTCAGTCCTATCGACTTATTGTGGGTCTTGAATACCTTGTTTCTTTTGGAATTATAAAACAGTTGACAGCATCACCAAAAAACATTTGGTAAGGAAGCTTTGGATTTCTTCTAATAGAACTATTGGATTGAGGGCGGATATAACTTTGAGGAGGAGAAGGAGGAGGAGAAAGGGGGCTGAAGTTGTTTAAAAAATGGGTACAAGTTAAAAGTTTTAAAAAAAATGGGTATAGGTTAAATGGAGGCAACCAAATAGGGCGCCCCGTGCAATTTTTACGAAATTAGAAGTGGTTATTTCTCATTAAATAACCTAAAGAGATCTTTACATAAATATCTGATCATATTCATTGTTTACTTTTTCTAGTTATACATATTATACATTGATTATATAGAATTATACACATATAATACATAAATTATATAAATATTATACCTCCATCGACTATTTTTATTTTAAGTAATTGGATGAGCGGCTATTTAGGTTAATTCTTCTGACCTAAACTAGGTCAGTTAGCCTGATGGGCTTTGGCCCAACAAGGGTGAACCTCTTGCTTCAGAGTGAACCTGGGCTGACTACCCACTATACAGGCCCCTTATTGATTGAAAGTTGTGAAAACAGCCATGATATATAAGTAGAAGAAATAACCAAAATAGCTATCCACCCAATTAAATATATATATATATATATATATATATATATATATATATGTGTGTGTGTGTGTGAGAGAGAGATTATGAATAATCTATATATTTTGGTTAGGAAAAGTAAATAATAAATCTGATCGGTTATGTATGTAAAAGATATAGGTGCGGTTCCCAGAGGGAGAGGTAATAGAGTAGAGAGAGGGGGTTTGCTTCCTGTTTCTCCCTGTCATTAGTAAAATAATCAAAGTTGTAACTAATGCATTTGAGTAATGTATTCACTTCCTTATTCTGGAACAAAACTTTTTTTAGTTTCTTTTTCTTTAAATTTACATATGGCATAATTCCCAGTCGAGAAAAGTCCCATGAAACACAATACAACAATTTGGAACAATACAAAAAAAGAATATATAGTCCCTTGCATATATGCCTCTTTCCTCCCACCCCTAAAAGAAAAGGAAAAAAAAAATCCTAACACTGGATTAATATAAACAATTATCAGGCAAGATGATTCCTCCAGTATTTCCTCTAATATTCTTGCAAATAGATTGAGCTTTTCCGTTCAAATAAGTAAGCTTTATGTCTTGTAACTTTATTCCGCTGCATGGATTGCTTGGACTGCAGTCAAAAGTCATGGCTACTTTCGTTGCTGATGTTCCTAATATATTTTTGTACGTCACTTGATTGATCTTTACACCAGAAGTCTGCCAATTTATAAGCAATTGAATCACAAATTTAGATTCATTATTTGGTATTTCTTTTTGTAAATTTAAACACTTTTTTAATTAGGAATTACCTGGCCTGGACAGCCTTGGTTGTTGGGACAGTAATTTTGATCAATGATGATTGGATTGTCAACATTCCTCATGATAATGTTTTGATAATTAATGTTGGTGACAAAACCAGTGCTGGGTCTTGCCCAAGACTTTATTCTTAATCCATTATCAGATCCAGAAAATACTGAATTAATTAATGTCACGTTCTGCACACCATCTTCTTTGTAATCTCTTGCTAGACTTCCAATGCTGCAATGTACAAACCAAAAACACAATTTTAAGTTTGTTTAAAACAAATATATTACGTATATGTTATGATACATGAAGTTAGAAAGGGAAATTATTTGGATTTATTCCTAAAGGTATTCGATTTATCTTATGCTTGCAGGTCTTTCATGGATCGAAAGGTTAAAAAAAAAACAGTTTGATGCACGAAGCATCCCGCATTCACGCAGAGTCCTTTGGGTATGGCCCTTCCCTTGACCCTATGTGAATACGGGATACTTTATGCACTGGGCTACCATTTTTTTAACTTTCAGTTCGTGAAAGACCTTCACCGCTAATTTTGTCCCATATTTCTCCCTCCCTTAAATTGGTTTATATTTGAAAATGTCAAGATATTATGTGGCTTCCACCATATCAACCAAATCAGACCAATTTTCCCATGGTGAAAAACGAATTAGTGAAAAAGCCATATTAAAACAAATCGCAAACGTTAGGGTATATTGCAGCCTTTTTTCAGTTAGAAAAGAACAGAAAAAATTTAAAAATTTTTGCGTTTACCTAACACCATGGCCAGGGCCACATTGAATCTTTTCCATCCAAAGGTTTCTTGTGCCAGGGCCAACAGATATACAATCATCTCCAGTTTTGATACTTGTACCAGTGATAGTAACACCAGTTGAAGATTGGACATGAATGCCATCAGTATTGGGACTTAAGTCTGGTGCTATTATTCTTACATTTTTAACCATCACATTCTTGCAGCTATTGATCACCAAGTGCATTAGCTGGCTATTGACTGATGTTAAGCCTTTAATCACAACATCATTTGCCCAGTTGAACGTTATAGACTGCATTATATTAAGAAAATTGAATTGGAAAAGAGACATATATTACTAAATGAAAATTAATAAATAAATACTTTGACTAATTCCCTCTTTTTAGCTAATAGTCTCTAAGCCGCCATACATGCATAAAGCTTATTACTCCCACATGCATTTAGGAATAAAGTTCTTCTACAGTTTCTGTTTCTTCCCTCTTATAATATATAGTATATGATATTGTCATAACTCATACGTATGTTTTCCTACAAATAAATGGGTGTCTTAGCCTGAGGACCCGACGAATAAGTAATTATCCCAAACAATGAAATAAATAATTTAATTCCATTAAGTTTTTAGTCAAGTTGGTCAATGGCCACTCTTCGATCTTAAGTAACAAGTTATCAGTTTTATAAGTTGACATTACCTAACGACCAAATGTTTTGTGCATAAGATGAACGAGGTCACTTCATTTTTAATCAAAGGTCTCGAGTTCTGTTTTGAAAATGGAGAAACTTCGGTAAGAAGTTCTTCCTCTTTAAAGGACCCAACGTAGCATGTATCTGGATTAGTCTATCATTAGGTTTCGAATGAACCGAATGGTTAAAAGAAACAAAAAAGAAATCATCTAAAGGATGATTGGATGGTTGGATCTCTCCAAGCTAGCTTAACCAGAGATTTGAGTTTCTAGATTAAGGAACGGAAAAACTTTTGGCATGAAGTATTTATCTTTAATTGGTGCATGAATGACGAATCCAAATTAGTTGAACCAATAGAGACTAAGAATATCAAATAGTTAAACTGAGAAAACATGATAAGTTGACAACATACCCTAGCACCAACAGGGCAATTCTTCCCTGTCTTCCGGCAAGCCCAAAATCCAGCTCCATTTCCATCAAGAGTTCCTCCCACGACCGAAATCCGGCTAACCTTAATAAACAAAATCCAGTAGCCGGAGTTGCCAACGGCGCGATAATCCGCCGGAGCCACAAGAGTTCCATCGATTTTTACAGTGATTTTACTTTTGCATGGCCCTCTAAAAGTTGCTGCCTTAATTAAGTACTGTCCACGAGGAACGTAAATGGTGGCTGACTTCACTGAGCTGCATGCAGCTACCCATGCTTTCAGAAATGGCTGAGTTGCATCACTTTTGCCGTCTGATTTTGCTCCAAAGCTTAACACATTGTACGTTACTGATGCTGCATTTGATTTCAAGAAAATGAATCCAAAACAAAAGAAGAAGACAAAACACCAAGAAATTAAAAGCTTAGCCATAATATTGTAGAGGAAATGAGATTTTTTTTCTTCTTTCTTTTGTTGGGGTTCTGTTTCTATGTTAGAGAGTAGGAAAAAAGGGGTTTTGAGAGTAGTATTTAAAGTGTTTTTAGGAGTGGATGCGTCTGACTTTTTGTTGTTATATTAACTGTTTTCAGTTAATGGCCTATAATTGGCCAATGATTATAAGAATCAACGACGCTAACTATAACTCTTTGTGTTTTTTACTATATGGTGTTTCGTACCCGCATGCCAATTAAATTTGGATATGCGGCGAGATCCTGTAATAGATTTAAAGTGTTCCCTATAATAAAGATGACTCTATAACCAAATTAAAGTTCGAATTCGAGACTTCTGATTAAGAATAAAGTCCACCACAACCCTAATTATAAGTAAAGCTACCTATAATTCAACGGAAATGGGCTACTTTATTAGTTTCATGTTGTGATATGTACGGTAACCATGTGATAAGAGCATGTTTGCCTGTAGCATCTAATCAAATGCATGTTCAAATATGCTCAAGCCGTCATTTTAAACTGGAATTAGAAAAGGAATATTTAATACCAAGTCAAAGAAAAGAACGATTCTTCATCCTTTAAAAAAGAGCGCAAATGGATAATATTATAAAAGATAGTTAGAGACTCTTATGTTAGAATCGAAATAAGCAGGTGTCATGCAGAAGCTAATAAAACATAACTTCAATGATGATAAATCAGACAACAAAAGAAAAAATATCAAAAGAGACACAAAAATTTAACGTGGTTCGATCAGTTGACCTACATCCACAGGCGAAGATGAGCAATTCACTATACAAAAGAAAGTTCAAAATATCGAGAAAACAACCTCACAAAGAGCACACACAAGTGGCATTGTGGCACGCTAACACTTGTCGCAAAAATTCTCCCTTAAATGAGACTCTCAAACACCTTATGGCTACATTATAGATGCTTTTAAACGAGAAGGAAGGATCCACCAAAGCCTTTTCCTCCAACTAGCCAAATATGGAGGATTTTTTTTTTTTTTTTTGTAAAAGGTAAAATCAGTTATGGTAAATATATTGAAGGAATAAAAAAATTTAAATATGGTAAGAAAATCAGGATAAACACCTAACATGTTATTATATGCTAAAGCGTTCATGTTGCTTAGAGCATAACAGTTCTCCATGCAGGACAAAATACTACAAGTACTAGTCGAAATAGTTCAACGTCAAACTTATTTGGAGCATATATAAGTTGCATTAAAGGAATATTGAGGAGGAAGTAAACCGGATGATTAATGTCTCATCAGATCATTTGTTCAATCCAAGTGATCTTTGGTTTGATTTATTTTAGTGCTCATAAGTAAAACAAATTCGAAAATTTAGAATTTTACTTATAATTCAAGCATAATAAAGTCAGGATCTTAAACTTCAAGATGCAACAAGACCTCATCAGCAAACTAGTAAGCTAAGTGCATGAATGTGAATTGTAATTTAGTAAAACAAATGATTTGGCTTAGTAATTCTAATTTTGTCAACGTTTATGTACGGCTTTGGTTAAATGAAAAAAAACAAAAAAGAAATAATAAACGGACTATTGTCAACTATTAAAAAGAAATGAAAGTGCTTATTTTGCAAGGCAAATGTTTGAATGTTAGCTACCTGACACATGGGATCAATCAGTGGTGGAGCGTTTTCAGGCGAAATGATCGCCGTTGTATAGTTATTCACGTTTTTTTTTTTCTTATTCTCAATTGATGTTCATACTCGATTTGAAGTTCTGATTAAATTTAAACTTGCGTTGTATAAGGTGGAAACACTTTTTATATCATTACAACTCGAATTCAAAACCTCTTATCAAAGATGGAGGGATCTTATCCATCCTACTACAAATTATGGTAGTCACATTCTATCTTATTAGAGTTAATACTCTAATACCCCTTTAAACTATTACGTTTTTATCAGTTTCCTACTTAAATTATTCGGTGTCCCCAAAATCCCCCGAACTATATTGTTCTTCATATCTAAACTCCCTCGTTGCTCACCTGGCATAATATGTGTACACACTCGCTTGGGAGTGTGTGGTGGTTGAAAAAAGCCATTAAAATGGCCCACGTGACACGATATAATGGCTAATTAGCCTAACCATCTTTCAACTTTATTTTTGTTTTAAATATTCTCCTTATTTCTTTTATATCCACCATTCTTCCTATTTTTCGCCTTTCTTTATTATTTTCTTCACCTTCTCCTTCATTTTTTTCACCGTTTTTCTTCAGTTCTTCATATAGGATCGATCCCTCTGGAAAAAAGATTTCCTCTCTTGTTTCCTCCGAAATAATTTTTTTTTTTTTTTAGTCTTCTTTCATATCTTTGACACATACTGTTGAAAGAACACTCATTTAAATCTTCTTATTAAACCAACACCTTGCTTTAGAGAATAAAGTTGAATCTCTTAAACCTTATTTGTGTAATTCAGAATTATAGGATGTAGTTGTTGGCTGATTAGTTTCTTATTTGCAAAATTTTATTTTGTGTAATTTTGTTTATGTAATATAAGATGATTGTTCATAAATGCTACACTATATGCCTTTATTTTTTTTATTATGTCGAAAAGTGAATGTAAATAAGGAATTATTCAATTAGAGTCTAGTATAAAGTACAACTATAGTTAAACCTAAAGTTAACCCATTACATTAGATACTATTTTGGCCAAATTAAACTCCTAGAATTAATCAGTCATCCAGAGTAAAATATCATAAGTAAATTACATAAAAGATTTACTACAAATTATAAGTTAATATAGTTAGACAGACGCACATCTAAAAATTCGACATATGGTTTTAATATATAGGGAATATAGTTCAAGGGGGTTTTGGGGCACTGAATAGTTTAAGTAGGTAACTAACAAAAAAGTTATAGTTTATGGGGGTTTTAGGTTGGGCTAAATAGCCACGTGTAGTGCTACATGACAAGTTTTTTAGATAATTTAGAGCGTGTACTAGACGTACCTCTAAGAATGTAACAGGGAGGTTTTAGTATGAAGGGCAATACAGTTTAGGGGGTTTTGGAAACATCGAATAGTTTAAATAGGAAACTGACAAAAATATGATAGTTTAGGGGAATTTTAGGGTACCAACTCATCTTATTACTAAACAAATCAATTGACTCTAAATAGGAAGTTGGGATCTACTCCATTAGAACTTCATATTATTCTTTTATTTAGTCTCTGCTAATAACTATGAACAGAACTGGAAGAAAAAACAAAGGCAGATCAGGCAAGTTGGGATTGAACCACAAATTTTGTCAAGCAAATTCTTTACGTATACATGAATATTACTCCTCATATCTACTTTTTTTTAATATTTAATTTGTGTTCTAGAAAAGTGCAAACAAGTTTAGAGAATAGACATGTTCAGGCCTCCTTTAACATTGTCATAAAAATCAAACTCTCCCTCTCCTTCTTTAACTTTGAATATAAACATTTCTCTCATTGTATATCAACAGTCGATCATTGACCGATAGCTTAAAATAGTTAGCTAATCGTTAGTAGCATAAAATGCAATTTTAATTTCCTCTAGTTTACTCATTGATGCTCTAACTATTTTTTCCCTTTTTACAATTTTTCTTCCCATCCCATCAAGATTACATTATGTAAAGCCCCGAATATTATTAGGTATTTTTGCACTTATTTGATGCCTAATTACATGCCAAAGGGATGATATATTATGGGAAAATTGTTTTTTGTTCCAACGTGTTGATGTGTATATTATTATGAGGAAATGATTTGGAGTTTGAAATGGAAAGAGGCTCCCAGACCCTTCCCCGGAAAGTTGATATTTGTCACGATCCAAATTTTACCTAGTCGTGATGATACCTAATCTAATCTGTTAGGTAAGCCAAACAATAGTTACACAATTCTACTGAAGATCATAAGTAATCAATAAAAAAATAGCTGAGTTTTCATACAATATTCCAAGGATTGATAGTACAAGTCATGAGTCACTAAGATTTAGATTTACAAATCTGGTACGAAACAAATACAACATCTGTTGAAATATACATAACACAATAAGAATCCAAAACTACCAAGGACAAGTGGTAGTTATATCCAGAAAATAGGTACATCTTCAATACCAACTCCCGTCATCCACAAAACGGTTACATCCCGTGAGTTTAACAACATTGACATTGTTATATATATTTGATATGGTATTCTGAGTGGAATATTTTTGTAAAATAGTTTGAAAAAATATATGATTTTATATAGTTATTAATATTACTACTTTCTGTTATACACATAATATGAGAAAGTTTATGAAATTTTCTTTATTGTAAAGATAAATATTATTTTCTCACAAGAAAAGAAGGTTATCTTTTTACCATTTTAAGAATTAAGCGTACGAAATTTTTTACTCTTTATATGAGATTAGGGAAATTAAAAGTTGAGAAAATATATGCATTTTTACATGGATGTTTTAATGAAATAATAGTGTATGTATTGATTTTATATGGTACCATAAATTATTAAAATTTTAATATTTTAATAGTAGTATTTTATGTAAGTCAAGATAACTCTTAATTATGCGGGCAATTGATTAATTATTGATTAATGGGAGATTAACTAATTAATTAAAGATTAGTGTATAATTAATTAAGATATTGGGATAAGGCCTAACAAGCCCAAAACGTGACAGCCTCTTTCTTTCATTTAGTGACTCTTACCTTATAATTGCAAGGTGGCAACATTTAAGAGAATTGCACCTTATCTCATTTAGTTGAAGAAGTGTTATCAAGAAAGCAATAAAATAGAGGATACGACCCTATTCATCTTCCTGTAGATAACAACCTTCCATTCCTAGTCCAAAATTAAGGAAAAGTCACTTGCATAGAAAAGTTACATAGAGCTTCAGCCAACACTTTCTTGCATAGAAAAGTTACATAGAGCTTTAACCAACACTTACTTGCATAGAAACGTTACTTCTCATAAATTAAGCAGACATTTCCGCCAAGATTTTTTTCATAGCAACGTGATTGTTTCGAGCTTTTCATACGACTTGTTTCGTGTTTTGTCGCAATTAATATGTGTTAGAGAATTGTCAAGAAAATCGACTCAGGTATGTTAAGGTTATCCCTTCTTCCTTTTTGGTATGATCCAAGTAACGATACGTAAACATATTATTCCATAAGTGGTTCTACTCTTAGCAGTTAAGGATGTCTATGTTATTCATTCTTCTAAAGTGATATTCAAGCATGTCTAAGTATGTTCCTAAGTCTCTATTGAGGTATTTGATAAAGATGTTAATATTTATAATATAGTAATACATGCATCTTTATGCATATGCATTTACCACCGAGCTACGACCGGTCGGGCAGTCATGCATTTACCACCTAGCTACGGCTGGTTGGGCAGTTACATATTTACCACTGAGCTACGGTCGGTCAGGCAGTTACCACTGGTTGGGCAGTTATGTATCATATTACCATCGGTTGAGCAGTCATACATTTACCACCGTGCGACGGCGGATCGGGCAGTTACCACTGATCAATTGGACAGTCATGCATCATACGATATAGATAATAGAGTCAAAGTATATATATATATATATATATATATATATATATATATATATATATATATATATATATATATATATAAGTATAATAAGTATGCATATACGGTGGCACTTAAGATATTCAGGTTGATTCTTGTATGTCTTTCGTTAATGTTGAATAATGGTTATGTTTCAGTTCTGCCTTGCATACTCAGTATATTATTCGTACTAACATCCTTTTTGTTGGGGATACTGCATTCATGCATGCAGGTATAGACAATCAGTTTGACGAGCTCTCATAGTAGATGAGGTTAGCATTTAGCGAAGGAACGGTAAAACTTCACCTCATTGCTGAGTCTATAGGTCATCGTGTTAGAATTTTGCTACAAACTTATGGGTAGTCCGATACCCTATCCCATTTGATGTCAAATAATCTTAGAGGCTTTGTAGACAGAGGTTCATTTTGTACAGTATGTCAGAGGCCTTGACGGCCCATATGTATTCATGTTTTAAGAACGATGGTTCATTGATACAACACTTGCCCACTTATAGTTATATGTTACGAGTTGTGACCATGTTGGCTTATGATAGTTACAAAGAAAAAAGAGTTACAGAGTTGTTTACTCGGGCCAGTACAACACCGGGTGCCAGTCACGCCTCCCTTGGTTTGGGGCATGATAAAAACCTTAGCTCCAAGATCTGCACGCAAGATGCAGAAGTGTAGTATGAGTACAACCGACCACATGTGCTTAGCAAGTATCATAACTAACCTTGGTGAGGTAATAGTGGCAAGATTTATTAATAATACTCGCTAATGACCTGTATAATTCCTAAATTTAAGAAGCACATGGCAATGGTGCCATATAATCATATAACAAAGATAAGACCACATCGGTGCACAAAGAGATAATATGCTAAATCCTGAATTAATTAACAATCCAGCATATATAGAAGATATGCGTACAATATCATTAAATCATCAAACTTGCATATAGAGAAGATATGCGTGAAATACCAGATAATCCTTCTTCAGATGCATATAGAGAAGCTATGCATGATTAAACAAGTCAAGTCTTATGGATTTACATGTAGAGAAGATATGTACTGTGTCGCATCTCATCAAGTAAGGTAACATATAGAGAAGATATTCATAAATGCATGTATACAATACGGAGCTAGGAAATAGAGAAGGATGCAACAAAATTAATTGCAAGTAGAAAAGAAATGCAATAACCAAATCAAATACTTGTTAGTTTTCCTCATACCGTGTGTACACCATCAAGAGAGAAATATGAGAGGGTGACCTAGAGGGATGAATCCTTATTCACACGCTACACGGACAACTCACTTGTCATATATAACCATTGCACGGATAAATCACATGCTAACATAACTCAGATCTGCACGGATCACGCACGTGCTATCAATCCAGTCCATATCACACAGAAAGCATCTACAAGAATACATGTACATGAACAATGGATATCAAATTACATACTCATGGACTGACATAAGTGACATGCTAAGGTGTAGGCATGTGTGAAGTGTACTATCATGGTTCAAATCAGGCAATTAAGCCACAAAAATAACAATTAACATGTTTGGACAGGAGATCAACCAACAATAACCTCTAAAATGATTCAATTAGCTCACAAAGGGAGTACAACATAAGAAACATGGTAACATGAAGCTTAACAATCAATTCAAGTCATGTCACCTAACCCAACCTACTAGGTAAGGCAAACACACAATTCTACCGAATATCATAAGTAATCAATAAATGAAATAGCTGAGTTCCATACTATATCCCAAGGATAAGTAGTAGAAGTCATGAGCTACTAAGATTTTGATTTACAAAAAGCTAGTACGAAAGTAAATACAACATATGTTGGAATATACATATCAGAGTACAAATCCAAAACTACCAAAGATAAATGGTAGCTATATCCAGAAAACTGGTACATTATCAATGCCAACTCCCGTCATCCACAGTATCTTAGCTCCAAGATCTGCACGCAAGGTGCAGAAGTGTAGTATGAGTACAACTGGCCCAATGTACCCAGCAAGTATCATAATTAACCTCGGCGAGGTAATAATGGCAAGAATTACTAATGATACTCACTAATAACATGTATAATTCCTGAATTTCACAAGTGCGTGACAATGGTGCCATCTAATCATATAACACAAATAAGACCATATCGGTGCACAAAGAGATAATGTGCTAAATCTTGAATGAGTTAACAATTCAGTAAATATGGAAGATATGCATCCAATATCATAAAATTATCAAACTTGCATATAGAGAAATCCATCGTCAGATGCATAGAGAGAAACTATGCATGATTAAACAAGCCAAGTCACACGAATTCACATATAGAGGATAAGTACTGTATCTCATATCATCAAATAAGGTAGCATATAAAGAAGATATGCATAAAGGCATGTTACACTCCGGAGGTAGCAAATAGAGAAGAGATGCAGCAAAATCATGTATACATCCAAGGAAAGTGCAAGTAGAAAAGAAATGCAATAACCAAATCAAACACTAATTTGTTTTCCTCGTACCGCATTTACACCATCAAGAGAGAAACATGAGAGGGTGATCCGAGGAGGATGGATCCTTGTCCACATGCTGCACAGACGACTCACGTACCATATATAACCACCCCACGATTAACTCGCGTGCTAATATTGACCACTCATGTGTTATTGACCCAGTCCATATCACAAAGAAAGCATATACAAAAATACATGTACATGAATATTGATATCAACGTACAGACTCATGTATTGATATAAGTGGCATGCTAAGGTGTAGGCATGTGCGAGGTGTACTATCATGGTTCAAATCAGGTGATTACGCCACAAGAATAATAATTAACATGTTTGGACAGAAGATCAATCAATAAATAATCTCTAACATGATTCAATTAGCTCACAAAGGGAGTACAACATAAAAACATGGTAACATGAAGCTTAACAATCAATTCAAGGCATATAATAGCCTAATCACTACCTCGAGCAGGATAATACTCTGATGTACGCACATGGGCTCAATCCCCTCACATGTGCACCACTCATAGCGGGTATCCAACACTAATAACTTGGGCAACTAGTACCTCAACCAAGTTTAGGCAATATACTTACCTCAAACAAGCCAAATTGACACTCTAGAAATGCAATCTCGCATGAATCGGCCTCCGAACAGCTTGAATCTAGCCAAAAGCAACTCAAAAACATCATATAATGCCATTGAAATCAAACCCAAACAATAAAGACCGAATCTTTAACCAAATACTAAAAGTCAACCCAGACCTGCACCTCGGAACCGACAAAAATACAAATTCTGACAACATTTTCGAAGAAGAGTCCAACCATACTAGTGTCATCCAAATCTGACTCCGAATCGAAGTTCAAATCTCAATTATTCATTTTAGAACATTTTTACCAAAACCTAACAATTTCTCTTTTAGATTCACCAATGAAATGTCAAAATCAAAGATAGAATCATGAATAATAATCAAAACCGAGTCAAGAACACTTATCCCAATCCAAGTGGTGAAAACTGCCTAAACAATCGTCCCAATCCGAGCTCCCAACTCAAAATATGGTAAAATAAATAACACCCTCGAATAAACAAGCTGCTAGTGAATCCGCATTTGGGGACAAACAGTCGCATCTGCGACACCGGTTCTACGGTACAAACCTCGCATCTGCGAGTATCCCTCAACATGCCACTCATCACATCTACGACAAACCAGTCACAACTGCGGCTCTGCATGTGCAACTCCTCAAGCGCAGAAGTGCAAATCCTCAGTCCGGCCAAGTTTCCCAGGTGCGCGCCTCAAACCACAGGTGCGACTTCGCATCTGCAGTCAATCCTCCGCAGATGCGGCACACCAGAACCAGCAACCAATGCAAACTCCGAAAATGATCCGAAATCAATTCAAAACATACTCGAGTCCCACGGGATCCCATTCGAATATACCAACAAGTCTCAAAACATAACACGGACCTACTCGAGATCTCAAATCCCACGAAATAACATCAAAACCACGAATCATATCTCAATTCTTAATGATCTATTTCAAAATTTAAATTCCAAATTTTTGCACACAAGTTTTAAATGACATAATGAACCTATTATAACTCCCGAAATAATAATCCAAACTCGATAACATCGAAGCTAACTCCCGGTCAAACCCATGAGCTTTCCAACCTTTCAAATTGCTAACTTTCGCCAAATAGAGCCAAAACCTTCTAGAAACATCCAAATACGAATCCAGGAATACGCCTAAGTCCAAAATCACTGTACGAACATATTGGAACCAACAAAATTCTAATCCAAGACCTTCTACACAAAAGTCAAACTTGGTCAACTCTTTCAACTTAAGGCTTCTGATCGCGCCCAACTCTAGTCCTAAAAAGGATAAGCGATCGCTGCAAATATAATCCTGTCTAAAAGTCCAAAGTCGAATCCCACAAAGAACTATGGTTTAGCTACAACTAAAGATACTAAGAGTTGGAGACAAGATTAAGGAGGTCTAGAGTTATAATTTCCTCAATTGTTGGAATCCTTCCCGCAACGTCTCCTATATTTTTGCCTAACTATTCTCTATTGATCGTGAGCACTTCAGGTGTCGTAATTCTCTCCCGAGCAACTACAATAATTAACTATATATATTCTCCCGAACTACGCTAGCTGGCACAATCTTACCGCTTACTATGACCACGTCAAGGCTTCATTATTCCTAATCCTGCCTTTAAACCCTCTGTATTGATCCCTCACATATGTTAGTAGTGATGTTGTTCAATAACTACCTAAATATTTACCCTTTTCCAAGCAATACACACTAGATAGGCACAGTCAATTGATGATCATTCAATCAACAACAATAAATATGTAGTTGAACAAGTAGAGAAATCCAACGGCTCAATTATATTAAAACATAACAAGAATTCATCCTCTAAAAGGTTTCATCAAAACCCTAGATAAAAAATTAGCTACTCATAGTAGTATGTAAAAATACAATACTAAAATTCATAACCAATAATAGAAGACAAGAAGAAGAAAGGAAAAACTCGTGGTTGAATCTTCCTCCTTGCTCCTAGTGTATTCTTGCCTCAAAAGGTGTTGTGTAACCCTAAAGTAGTGTCTCCCCCTCCAAAGTTATGTTTTAGGATGTATTTATATCATTTAGGGTTGATGAGGGGCAGAATTTTTCAATCCAAAATCGAATAGGAGAACTGGAAGGCGTGTCTGCCTTCGCGCAGTGCGCGACCATAGACGCAGACTCAACTTTTGTAATTTTTCAATTTGCGAAGCGATCCGTGCCTTCGCTTCACTTCGTTGTTTTGTGCCTTCATTTTTCTCCTTTTTCGCGTCCGTTTTCATGCCACACATGAAATTGGACGAGCTCCCAATTCTTTTCATCTCTTCTTTTTGTGTCGAATTGTTATCTTTTGATCATTTATCATCCAAAATCGTTCCTACATATAAGAAACACATAATGAGTTTATTTCACTTCAAAATCATGTAATCTCTCGCAACTCACACAAGAATTAATATGCAAATATACTAAAAATATGCATTTTCATCATTTATCACCAACCCATACTTAAACTTTTGCTCGTCCTCGAGCAACTTAAAATTAAGCGCATAGGCAAGAAATATCTTTCAAAACATACTCAAGCATCACACCAATGACAATGGTTTATATCAACGCTTAGAACCCAATATATGCACTCTTCATACATTTCCTCAAGTTCTAAACTCATGCCAAGATTATTTAAAATATTTGTGTGACTCTTCTAACATCCTAGTCTCAAAAATTGACTCCACTACATTCCTCTTTGTGACTCTCTTCTTGTGCAAACTAAAGATACGAGTTCCTTACCAATCCATTATAAGCATGTGCCTTTAACAACAAAACAAAGAGAGTATTCAATCCGCACACTCAAATATGAATTCAAGTATAATTTAAGGACTCACAGAATGAAAGAATTCACTCACTCTCGCAAAGAAACTAATGTGCCCCCACAGCTCGTACCATAGGCTTGCCCGTAATGTAAGTCTCTACTAATTTAAGGTCGTAAAGTCTAGGATTAATTAGGTCTTCATGTATTGTAATGTAGGCTACGGGACGGGTAGGATAAATATGGATAATAGTGAATAACCCTCCTAAGCACTTTTAATACAATACACTTTAACTTTTAAGCACATCATCTTCATGATCACTCAACATATCGTTAAGACACCGTAAATAACGTAGCCTATTTACTTTAAACACATCTACATAAGCACTAGCACATATCAAAGTAAATTGGAGGAATTTTTTATTTATTTTTTGTATTTTTATATTATTTTTTTTGGTTCAAAATCTTTTCAACACCCTCCATAAATTGGTATTTCCAGCTAGTAGCTCTCTCTATTCACACATGCACCTTTTGGCCTTTTTATGGCTCCACTGAAAAATTACCCAATCTCTTTTCCTTCACTTCTAGCGACTTAAGTGCTTTCGGAGGTAAAGGTTCAACAAGATTTAATTAAGAACAAAAGGGATTCGTCCTGTAATGTGGGTACCAAAGAAGAGGTTTATAGGCTTAAACGGGCTGACAAAGGATAATATTTATCACTGGTAGGCAAATAGACTGAAGGGTCAATCAAAGAAACGCCTATATCATTTCTTAAACTCACAAGACTTAATCATTTCACTTCGAGTCATACACGGGGCAAGTTCTAGACTAACAAGGATGGCACAGAGTACAACCAAAATCCCACCTCACACAATGCACATGACTTACTCAGGACGGCTTAGACCTCACTCTCAAGTTAAAATAACTAGCACAGTCATCATATAATCCAAACACTAGGAAGTAATAACATGAGTCAATTGACGAGCCCAAGCATCAAAATAAACACATATACTCTCAAGGCATATAGTCACAAGAATAAAGAAGAAAGTACTCAGTGCAAATGCTCCAACTCTAAGGCCTAAGCCCCAACATAAAATATGTCAAAAGGCATAGATACTCAAGTTCTTCCCATTCCATTATCAGTTGAAAAAAGAAATAAAATCTTTTTGTATTTTTCTTTAGACTTTAAACCCCCAAGAAAATTGTCTAGGAAGCCTATCGTTGGGAAAAGTCCAAAACCTTTTGAAAATTCTACTTGAAAAAAAAACTACTACCCAGTTCAAAGAGTCATCCCTTGAAAAAGAACCATGGTCATAAGAGAAACCAAGAGGGATTATTTCTACCTAATATTTTTGTTCAATTTTTTTCAACAAATATAAAATAACACAACTAAACTAGCATAGGAATCCACCCAAACAGTCTCTTCACCCCACACTTAAAATTATGGATTGTCCTCAATGCGCACCCATAAATACAAAAAGGGTAAAAGAAACTCCTTGGTAGGCTATAGGCCAAAGCATTAGCAGCTCATGGGGTACTCAAACTTCTCCCATACTTGATACTTTGTGCGGACACCCCACAATTAGTTCTCACCATCTCACTTGCTTTGCTTTCTTCTAATGACTTTGCTTCCCATGCTCCTAAAAAATAAAAAAAATGACATTACAAAAAAGAGTATAATAAAAAAAATTAAAAATTAAAAATAAAAGAAAGCGATAAAGTCGGGTTGCCTCCCAACAAGCGCCTGATTTAACGTCGTGGCACGACGTGAATCACTTTTTGCCTCCACTTCGATCTTATGAATTGAACCCCAAGTTTTGGTTCAAGCTTATGATTATGTTCTTAGGGAGGCGGAACGAGTCTAACTGGTCCAAGGAAATAATGTAGTATTCTGCACTCCTTGGCCTTTGCATGAGGTATGTAATCCTGACTTTCTGGCAAGAAGAATTCCAGAATATATGCACCTTGCTCCTCATTCCTTGAATCCTCAATTGGCTCGGATGACTCTATTTCCATATCATCATCCAAACACAATGCGAAAAAATGCTTGGAGTGTGGATCAATGCGCTCAACTACATGAACCTTGGGATTGTCAACACCAATGACACTAGAGTCAACTAAATATGCATCTTCAATGTCCTTGGTTGACTCTAGTATCTCTTCTACAACATCAACATCCTCAAAATCTAGTTCAATTGATTGTTGGTGTTCTACTCTGACCTCCTCCCTTAGCACCTCAATTTTTGCATCTAATACATGCTCCTTTTGGCTACTATCCACAATATCAATTGGTTGAGCATTAAATACTTCAACTATTTGACGCACTTGTGCCTCCATGTTAAGAATAGTTGCCTCTTGCCTTTGGATAGTATCCCCTAGCCTTTGTATCTGCAGTTATTTCTCATTACTTCATTCCATGAGGTACTTTAACATATCTTTGATTACCTTCAAGTCAGGTTCCCTGGGTTCTTTGTTCTTATTAACTTTACCAGAAAAAGTAGAACCATCATAGTAAGGTGTTGGGGGAGGATAAGAAATATAAGCACAACCATGAAAGTGACTATATTGGCTACCATACATATCACACACATTCCGCACATAAGATTGAGTTGGTGCACATAACTCGCTCTCGGAAATATTTTGATAATTTTGCCACAGGTAATTTCCTCCACAATAAGCACAAGAAAGATCAACAATAGAATTACCAATATCAAAACTCCCATAATTACAAGATGTCATGTTTTACAAACCAACAAGAAAAACAAAAATAAAAAAATCAAATACAATAAAACAAAAATAAAGTTCAAACTTGCAACCTAGCAATATGTACACCTACAACTATATCGTTAGTTCCTTGGTAATGATGCCAAAAATTTGATCACGCTCAATCATGCCTTATAAAAAGGACTAAGTGGTCGTTACAAATATAATTCAGTTTACATGTCCGGAGTCGAATCCTGCAGGGAATCAACCTACTAATCACAACTGCTAGTTTCGCAAGAATTCAAGTAATCAACTTCCAGAAATATTGAATAATGAGTTGAGTGTTTACTAACTAAAAGTAAAGTAATTAAAAAGCTGTAATTTAATTACTAACAAAGCAAATGTTGTAGACAAGATTGGAAAGGTAGGGTTCTGATTTCCCCTCTCATCGGGATCCTCCCTGTTACGTCTCCTATAAATTCTCCTAGATACTCTCTACCGATCGTGAGCACTTTAGGTGTCATAATTCTATTCTGAGAAACTATCGTAATTTACTAGACATATTCTTCCGAACTACATTAGTTGGCACTAGTGCACCACTCACTAAGATCGCACCAAGGCTTTGTTCTTCCTAATCTTGCCTTTAAACCCTCCGTATTAATCTCTCACATACGTTAGGAGTGATGTTGCTCAACAACTACCTAAATATTTACCCCTTTTTCAAGCAATACACACTAGATAGGTATTTTTGTTGTTGATGGTCATTCCATCAACAACAACAAACACGTAATTGAACAAGTAGAGAAATCCAACGGTTGAATTATATAAAAGCATAACAAGAATTCATCCTCTAAAAGGTTTCATCAAAACCCTAGATAAAAAATTAGCTACTCATAGTAGTATGTGAAAATACAATACTAAAATTCATAACTAACAATAGAAAATAGGAAGAAGAAAGGAAAAACTCGTAGTTGAATTTTCTTCCTTGCTCCTAGTGTATTATTGCCTCAAAAGGTGTTGTATAACCCTAAAGTAGTGTCTTCCCCTCCAAAGTTATGTTTTAGGATGTACTTATATGACTTAGGGTTGATGAGGGGCGGAATTTTTCAATCCAAAATCGGATAGGAGAATTGGAGGGCGCGTCTGTCTTCGCGTAGCGCGCGACCATAGATGCAGACTCAGCTTTTTCAATTTTTCAGTTCATGAAGCGATCCGTGCCTTCGCTTTGCTGTTTTGTGCCTTCATTTTTCTCCTTTTTCGCCGTCCGTTTTCGTGCCACGCACAAAATTGGACGAGCTCCTCTTTCTATCTCTTATTTTTGTGTCGAATTATCATCTTTTGATCATTTATCATCCAAACTCGTTCCTACACATAAGAAACACATAATGAGTATATTACGCTTCAAAAACCATGTAATCTCCCGCGACTCACACAAGAATTAATATGCAAATATACTAAAAAATATGCCCTTTTCATTATTTATCAGCTTCTAAATTAAGAATCATTCTTTCAAATCAATACCGAACCACTCAAAAACCAAAACTGACTATACACACAAGTAATAATATATCATATGAAGCTACTCAAGACCTCAAACCACCAAACGAAATGCAATTGCTTAAAATGACTGGTCGAGTCGTTACAATATTTTACCAACTTATCTGTCTTTTACTTAGACTTTTGTTTTATGTATTGAGAGAAAGAGTTGATTATTAAGCATTTTATGTAAAATTCAAGTTTTACATGCTTTCAAAAAATATGAAAGCAAAACAAGTCAAAAATAAGAAGTATGAAAATTTGGCTTCAAATGAAAGGCATCTTTGGAAAAATTTATAGGGTTATTTCCTTGGGTATCAAAACTCAACTTAGACATATTTTAGAAGCTATTTTTGGCTAAAAACAAACTTGAGGAGCACACTTTCAACACTCACTACACCATGGAATGAAGATCTGGATCTAGACTTGAGCATTTGTTATCCTAATTCTTCTTTCTTTATTTTCTTGATTTGTATTAATAAATTTGGTGTAATTTTGTGATTTGGACAGCATTGTTGCGAAACTTCATTGTCTATATTTTGATTAATTTGATTTCTACCTTGTGAATTTATTGAATTCTTGCTTATTAGTGAGTGAGCCTTTTCTACATTTGATTATTCTAGCTTTGTATTGATTCCAAAGTGAGTAGCTAACCCTAGGACATCCCAATTCACCTTCGTTTGTCTTGGAAAAGAAAATTAGGGTTGGACTTAGATTGTTGACAAAACTAAATTAATTTGATCTAGTTTAGTGATAGAGGTTAGGGATAACTCGCACACTCTTCATGTAGTTAAAGTTGGAACACACTTAATGCTACTTGGTTAGACTTGGAAAAATCAACTAAGTTTTGCTAAATTGTAAAACAACTAGTGGGTAGTAAGAACTCATAGGATGTTGAGAAACAATAATGGGTAATTGATTTTCAAGGCAAATGATATATGCCTATACATACTTGATTAGTGAGGTTTATAATTAGGATACTTGGTGAGATTTTAGGCTAGTTGAGATTCTAAATTTTAATTTTGTGCCTCTTCTTGATTGTGACTTGTGAGCTATTGATCATTTTACTTGCTTTCTTATTTAGCTCTATTTTAGTTGGTGATTGTTAATTTAAAAGTGTTTTACATTGCTTAGAAGGTGATAATTCCTCTACTAGCCTAGTCCTCATCATACTGTTCTCTATGAGATTTGACTTGGACTCATATTCGATGTTATATTTGATAGCGATCACCTAGTCTTTCTACTTAGAAAGTATAGTTGACCGTGATTAGAAGTGTAACGACCCGACCAGTCGTTTTGAGCTCTAGCGCATCGTCCAGCAGTTTGAGGCCATGAGCAGCTTCACTTTGGGTATTATGACTTGTACGCATGGTCGGAATTGAATTCCAGGAAATTCGAAGTTGATTTAGAAAGAGAATTCTCATTTCGGAAGCTTTAAGTTGAAAAAATTGGCTAAGATTGGATTTGAGTAAACAACTTCAGAATCGGGATTCGAAGGTTCCAGCAGGTTTGTATTATGATTTCAGACTTAGGCGTATGTCCGGATCAGGTTTTGGAAGACCCGAAAATATTTCGGCACCTATCGTGGAAGCTAGCATTTTAGGAAGAATTTCATAAGTTTTGGTTGAAGTGCATTTCAGTATTATCGATGTCCGTTTGGGATCCCGAGACTGGGAATAGCTCTATATAGTGATTCTGGTATTGAGAGCACGATCGGAAGTAAATTCGGAGATCTGTAGGTCATTTTGGAGTCATTTGGCTAAGATAGAAATTTGAAGGTTTTTGAGAAGTTTGACCGAAAGTGGACTTTATAATATTAGGGTCGGATTCGGATTCCGGAAGTTGGAGCAGGTCTATAATGTCAAATATGACTTGTGTGCAAAATTTGAGGTCAATCGAACGAGATTTGATGGGTTTCAGCATCGAATGTTGAAGTTTGAAATTCTAAAGTTCATCAAGTTTGAAATGGAGTATGATTCATGATTTTAGCGTCGTTTGATGTGATTTGAGGCCTCGAGCAGGTCCGTGTTATGTTATGGGACTGGTTGGTGTGATTGGACGAGATCCTGGGGGCCTCGGGTAGATTCCGGGCGGTTAACGGATCGAAATTTGGAGTCAAGGAAGATCTCAAGCAGCTGGGCACCTGGTGTAACCGCACCTGCGTGAGGAGGGCCGCAGGTGCGAGCCCGTAGGTGCGGGAGATGGCTCGCAGAAGCGGAAGGTGCCAGGCCACTGAGAAACCACAGAAGCAAAAATGTTTGCGCACCTGCGATGATGCAGGTGCGATGCCAGTCGTTGCAGAAGCGGGAAGAGCCGCAGGTGCGGAAGAGGAAGCTGTAGAAGCGGAAGCGCGGATGCGTCCGTGGAGCCATAGGTGCAGAAAGTCGCTCGGGCAGTGAGGGTTTTTATAAACGGGAATTGGCCATTTTTCTCCTATGTTTCATTTGGTTTGAGAGATTTTGGTGATCTTTAAGGGGAGATATTCGTCAAGTACCACAAGGTAAGTTATTCCCACTCATTATAAGTTAAATACATGATTTAGATACGGATTAAAGTATGGAAATTAGTAGAAATTTGGGATTTTGAGGAAAACCTAGAAATTTGGTATTATTGGATTTTGACCACGATTTTGGGCATGAAATTGGGAGTAAATTATATATTTGAGTTCGTGAGGTTATGAGTAAAGATATCTTCAAAAAATTTCGAAATCCGGGTATGTGGGCCCGAGGGAAATTTTGTCAACTTTTCGATCGGGGGTTAGGAATTGTTACGAATTGGATTATTATGAGTATTTTAGCATAAACTAATGTGCTTGCATAATTATTGGCTAATTTTTTAGCGTTGTGCATCGATTTTAGTCATCGAAAGGGCTTGCAAGCCGGTTATGGAACTTCGGAGCAAGGTAAGTCTCCTTTCTAACTTTGTAAGAGGGAATTAACCACATAGGTGAACTAAATTATTATATGCCTCTAATTGTGGGGGCTACGTACGCACGAGGTGACGAGAGTCCGTACATAGCTACTAATTATGCCTATGTCCAGGTAGTTTTAGGCGCACATCATGCCTTATTGATATTATTGTTGATTTATGTTCATTGTTTGCCTTGAGAAGGAGCGGGATTGAGTATGCTTATTAAATACTTTTGAAAGGAGTCGAAATCGTTCTAAAGATGGGGATCTTGACAGTTTTCATTGAAATCTCATATTTTGAAAAGAATGGAAGAATGCTTTAATAACTTGATAAAATCTTTGTTTTTACCGCGTCGCATGTATGATTCGCGAGCGGGGGCAATTCTTTAAACTATATTTTTTCGCGTCGCATGAATGATTCGCGAGCGGGGTAATACTTTATATTTATGTTTGACCGCGTCGCATTGATGATTCGTGAGTGGGGTAATAGATGCATTTATGGTTCGCGTCATTCGACCTTCGGCAGTGCACAATTTACATTTATGTTGGATCAGGCCGAACGTCCTCGGTGGTATATATGTATTATAATAGTACTAGAAGTCCTTCTATTTAACTGGTGTAAATTTACTATTTGGTGAATATTGGTTTAAAAGAAGTGGTTTAAGCTCTTAAATATGGTGAAGACTCGCTCAATTACTTCTTGTTCTGAATGTTGTTGTTGTATATCGTGCCTAGTTAGAATTTTATATTACCATATTGTTGGCCCTTAATAAGTGTCGAAGCCGACCCCTCATCACTACCTCTTTGAGGTTAGGCGGGATGCCTACTAGGTACGCATTGTTTTCGTACTCATGCTACACTTGCTATGCATTTTTGCACAGGCACATGTATGTCTAGTGGCCTCATTGGGCGCAGCGGTATGGTTGATGCGGAGACTTAGGTGAGCTGCATCTCTTGAGACGACCCGTAGCCAGAAGAGTCTCCTTTAGAATATTGTGTTGTATTTCTTTTCTGTCCAAATTGTATTCCAGACAGTTGTTGTATTACCTTATTTTCTAGAAACTGCTTATGCACTTGTGACACCAGGTTCTAGGATGATTATGGGGTATTCTGTATTTACTTCTAAACATATTTTTTATTTATTTTGTAAAGAATATCTTTTACTAGTTGAATTGAAGGAAAATCATAGTTTTCAAAATTATTAAAACAAGAATTAAATTAAATATTTATGGTTGGCTTGCCTGACCGTGTCTGGCGCCATCACGACTCTTAGTGGATTTTGGGTTGTGCCAAGAAGACCTTCTCGCCATAGTTGCACGACGAGGAGGGTAAAAAGCAAATCATAATTTCTGCCAAGATTGGTAATGTTGATGCAGTGAAGTTTGAATATAAACTGTGTGTATTGCGAGATTTGACAAAAAACCTAGGGATCTCACACAACAATCCCACGACGTAAACGTGGTATCACGTGAAAGTAAAATTTGGCCAGAATATCCTGCTCGTGATATGCTAGCTACGTATAAGTAAAGCATTAGCTCTTAGGATTACCAACTCTTATAAATAAAAGGAGGCCATGAAGATAGAAAGAAAAATGCGATTTAGCGAGTTATGACACACTCATTGTATGAGTCCAAATTTGACCGATCACGACCTACAACAAGCACGACAAATGACCGGGTATCTCCGAGTCGATGCCCCAAGGGATACAACCTTAAGGCAAAAGAAGAAACAGTACGACCGCTGCAGTAGTAAGTCCCTTAGGGGACCTTAAGAATATTCTGTAAATGATTCTTTGTGTTTTGATTTTTACAACTAAGAGGAATTCCTCTCTAGTATATAAAAGGAGAAACAAATCTTGTAATAGGGAGATACGTGGTGAAACTTACAAACTTTGGATGAAAAGAAACTTCGCAACTCTCTTCTCTCTGCTTATTATTCTAGATATTATTATCTCCAACTAAGATTTACCCCTTCATCTTTGATTGATTTGCTCAAAAAGATTTTAATATCTTTTGAGTCAAACAATTTGGCGTCATCTGTGGGGATTTCTATAGCTGAAACCATAGTTCTCATCTAGATCCCTGAAGGTGATATTCGCTTTTCTTCGAACTCCATATAAACCAACAATGGCGGGAAAGGAAGTGAGGCTAAAGGCAATCGCAGATGTCTCGAATAATCTCCTGAACTCCCTTAACGAAGCCGGCAGAGAAGATAATGAGAACGCAACACCAAGCGCTACAACGGAGGGAGAGATCTCGCCTCTACCACACGGAGATCTAACAATCTTACGCGAAATGGGAACCTCAACCTCCACGGCGAGGGAAGCCCCACCAGTAGTCAAAAGAATACTAGAAGAATGGCTAACGAGTGACTTGAGCAACATGCTCGAGAAACCCACTCAAGGATATGTTGAAGACGTGCCACCTACAGAAATCACAGCTGTCGTCGATGAACCAGGCACTACACGAGTAGGTAACACCCGTACTATTACTAATGTAGGTGATGATGCGCTCATGGCCATCTTGAAGAAAATGGAAGACATGGAAAATGAAAACAAAATGCTCCGTGACCAAATGAAGGAACATCAGGAGAGGGTTGATAAAATACCGGGTGCTTCGAAGCTATTACCAAAATGCGACATGGGTCGATTCGTTGAACATCCATACAGCGAAGGGGCTGCTCCTCATCCTATTCCAAAGACTTTCAAGATGCCGCCATAATTGAAAATATATGACGGGACCATGGACCCGGAGGATCACCTAATCCACTATGTTACTATAGTAAAGGGAAAGGATCTGTCAAAAGAACATGTACTGTCTGTGCTATTAAAAAAGTTCGACGAAACTGTGACAGGGGGAGCATTGACATAATACTCCCAGCTACTTGCGCGATCAATATCGACGTTCGAAGAGATGGCAGATAAGTTCGTCACCGCCCATGCAAGAGTGAAGAAGGCCAAAGCTAGGGTCAACGATATCTTCACTATTAAGCAAATGACGGGCGAGGGACTTCAGGATTTCCTGGCCCGATTTAACAGAGTAAGGATGAGTCCGTCGAACGTGTCAGAAGGGATGCAGTAGCAGCCTTTCAATATGGGTTAAATAGGAACGGATCAAAGGTGACCAAAAAACTACTCAGTAGACTCATGAAGTACCCCCTACCATATGGGAAGAAATCCACAACGCCTACTGCACCGAGGTAAGGGCAGTTGAAGACGACCTGAACGGGCCACTTCAGCGACTAACATCGGTCCAGATCGAGACAAGGAGAGATCGACGTAACGATGGGTGAAGAGATCAACCACCACGTTTCAACCAAGAAAGGCATCAGCCCTATATCCATACGCGAACGTCGTGCCACGGCACACTATACCCCTCCAAAACGAAAGAGGTATGCCTCCACTACTATCTGCTCATAATTTTTGTGTTTCCCCTTCAGAGATAGTGTACGCACTGGAGAAGCTGGGCACAAAGGTACAGTGGCCGCAAAAAATGAAATCGGACACAAGCACCAGGAGGTCCAACGTCCTCTACGAATTCCACCAAGAAATAGGACATAAGATCGAGGATTGCATAGGTTTGCGGCAAGAAGTAGTTAGGATGTTGAACTAGGGGTACCTGAAAGAACTGCTAAGCGATAAGGGAAGGGCCAACTTCGCTCGAGGGCGCGACCCATCTCAAGGACCTCCAAAGCCACCATCACCAGCGCGTACCATACAAATGATCATTGGTGGTGGCGACGACACGTTAATCAACCATGTGAAGTTCAATACCACGCACAAACTCAAACGGACAATCGCCCACGAACGGTATGATGACCTCGAAGACAGTATCATCTTTGATATGTCAGATGCCGACAGTTTATCTTTCCCTCACTATGATGCTTTGGTTATAACTTTACACATCGCTGATACATATGTAAAAAGAATCATGGTAGATGACGGAAGTGTCGCGTGTATTGTTCACCCCCGAGTTCTCGTACAGATGAGGCTCGAGGATAAAATAATACCACATTGCATAACACTAACGGGTTTTAATAATGTAGTAGAGCGGACATCCAGAGAAATAATGCTACTTGTCCTAGCAGGAGGGGTCACCCTAGAAATAACATTCCACATCATGAATCAAGAAACAACCTACAACGCCATCATAGGGCGACCATGGATACACGCCATGCGAGCCATCCCCTCAAGCTTCTATCAAGTGATCAAATTTCTCACCTCGTGGGGGATATTCAGCATCTGAGGCGATCCACACACCGCCCAAGAATGCTACCGGATCGCCCAAGATTGCACACACACCAAACAACTGAAAGGAGTAAGTGCGTAGGCACAACAATCAGCCATGTCGGGAACTAAACCCATCCTATAAATAGAGGACATCAAAGACCCGGATATCGTAGAAGCCTGCAAGGCAACTATAGAGGATTTGACCCTGTTCGATTGGATGACAGTAACAGTACAAAAAAGGCTTACATAGGACACAACCTCTCGGAACCAGGTAAGTATCATAAATTTTAACTGACAACGCCGATTTATTTGCTTTCTCCCACTCAGATATGCCAGGAATCCCAAAGGACATCGCCACTCATAGACTGAATGTCGACCCACTCTATCCGCCGGTACGGCAAATGAGGAGAAGATTCAATGCCGCAATCAATGAGGCGGTCAGCAAGGAGGTGGATAAATTGCTTACCAACGATTCCATCAGAGAATCGAAGTACCCTCAATAGGTCTCCAATGTGGTCATGGTCAAAAATAAGAACATGAAATGGCGAATGTGTGTCGACTTCACCGATCTAAACAAAGCATGCCCAAAGGACTCCTTCCCGTTAGCCTATATCGACCAACTCATCGATGCGACAGCGGGGCACAAATTGCTGAGCTTTTTGGACGCCTACTCCGGTTACAACCAAATTCTAATGGCTGAAGAAGATCAAGAAAAGACGACTTTCTTCACTCACCAAGGAACGTACTACTACAAAGTGATGTCGTTCGGATTCAAGAATGCAGGAGCCACGTACCAGAGGCTAGTCACAAAAATGTTCAAAGAGCAGCTCGGCAAGACCATAGAGGTCTATATCGATGACATGCAGGTAAAGTCGGCAAAGAAGGAGGACCATATTAGCCATCTGAAAGAAGCCTTCGAGATATTAAGGCAGTACGGGATGAAGTTAAATCCCGAGAAGTGCGCCTTCAGCGTAACCTCAAGAAAATTCCTTGGCTTCCTCGTGTCGCAAAGGGGAATCGAAGTCAACCCGGATCAAATCAAAGCCATCGACGCAATGCCAGAGGTACTAACCAGCAAAAAGCAGGTGCAGAAGCTAACATGGCGAATAACCGCCTTATCAAGGTTCATTTCAAGATCCTCGGATAGATGCCACAAATCCTTCAATGTACTGAGAAAAGACCACGGGCAATAGAACGAGGAATGTATCGACACATTGAGAAAACTACAAGTGTATCTGTCTTCACCACCACTACTCGTCAAAGCGGATCCAGGTGAGTGTCTGCTTGGGTATTTAGCAGTTTTCGAAATCACAGTGAGTGTAGTCTTGGTCCGTGAAAATAAAGGTCCGCAATCCCCAATTTATTATAGCAGCAAAACTTTAATCGATGTCGAGACAAGGTACCCTCACCTTGAAAAACTAGCTCTGGCACTGGTCGTGGCTTCACAGAAGCTTAGACCATATTTTCAGTGTCACCCCATAAAAGTGGTAACAACCTTCTCCCTAAGAGGTATCCTGTACAAACCCAAACTATCGGGTAGACTTGCCAAATGGGCCATAGAATTAAGCGAGCACGACATAACATACCAACCACGAACTGCCATTAAGTCACAGGTGCTCGCAGACTTCGTCGCTGATTTCAGCACGGAGATATTGCCCGAGGCAGAACAAGAAGCACTCTGTGCTTCTACGCATACCGACCTTTGGGTCCTCTACACCGATGGTGCCTCTAATGCCTCGGGATCGGGACTGGGACTCGTCCTCGAGGTTCGTATGGGCGAAGTAATTTGCTAGTCCATACGATGCCCCGAGATGACTAACAACAAGGCCGAATATGAGGTTGTGATTGCAGGTTTGAAGTTAGCCCTCAAATACGGCGCCCGACGACTCGTCCTCTACGGTGACTCTCAACTCGTTGTGAATCAAGTCACCAGGAGTTTCCAAATCAAAGAGTAGAGACTACAAAGATACCAGTCAGAAATCCACAAACTGCTACCAGAATTCGATGAATGTCGCCTCGACCAAATACCCATGGCGCAGAATATTGAAGCAGATGGCCTCGCCAAACTAGTTGCGGCCACCAGGAATATCAACAAAGAAAATGTGGGTCACCCTCCTTCATTCCGCAATAGATCACGTCGAGGTACATTCTATAAACCTAACTTAGGATTGGCATAACTGCTTCGTAGCCTATTTACAGGATGGAACGCTCCCGCAGATAAAAAAGAAGCCAAAAAACTTCGGGTATAGGCAGCCCGATACAGCCTAGTAAACGGCAATCTCTACAAAAGAACATTCGGCGGCCCCCTAGCCAAATGTCTTGGACCACATCAAACAAGATGAGTACTGGAAGAAGTACACGAAGGGCATTGTGACGCCCATACGGGAAATCGCGCCCTTGTTCGATGCTTCATCTACGTCGGCTACTACTGACCTACCATGAAAAAAGAAGCTGCGGACTATGTCCGAAGATGCGAGCAATGTCAAAAGTACGCCCCTATGATACATCAAGCAGGAGAACTCATCCATTCCGTCACTTCGCCATGACCATTCATAAAATTGGAAATGGACATAGTCGGCCCCCTCCCAGCAGGACGAGGTAAGGTATGCTTCCTTTTGGTTATAACTAACTATTTCTCTAAATGGGTGGAAGCAGGTGCATACACTCAGATACGTGAGCAGGAGGTCATCATCTTCGTATGAAAAAATATTATATGTTGTTTTGGCATCCCCAAGGAAATCAGTTGCGACAACAGACCTCAATTCGTCGGAAAAAGAACGATTGAGTTTTTTGAAAAGTGGCGCATCAAACGAATACTCTCCACGCCATATCACCCTGCCGCCAATGGCCAAGCCGAGTCCTCCAATAAAGTAATACTAAACACATTGAAAAAGAAGCTTGAGGAAGCTAAAGGGCTATGGCCTGAACTAATACCTGAAGTATTATGGTCATACCGCACTACGCCAAAATCCAGCACAGGAGAAATGCCATACTCACTGGTCTATAGGACCGACGTAGTTATACCCATTGAGGTCAGGGATCCCAGCTTGAGATACTCCAACGAGAGCGGAACAGGCAACGACAAAAGTAGGCTACAAGATCTAGATAAAGTTGAATAACGAAGAGACATGGCCCACATAAGAATGGTAGCCCAGAAGCAGCAAGTAGAAAGATACTACAACAAGAAAGCCAAGGTGCGACCATTCAAAGTTGGCGACTACGTCCTCAAAGCCAAAACACAAGCATCAAAAGACCCTAATGAAGGAAAATTGGGGACGAACTGGGACGGACCATATAAAATCATAGCAACAGCAAATAAAGTAGCGTTCCAGCAAGAAACAATGGAGGGAAAACTGCTCTAAAACAACTGGAACGTCGCCCATATCAAGTATTTCCACTTCTAAAAGGTGTCACCTAAGTCGTACTCTTTTTTCCTCACCTGGGTTTTATCCCAATCGGGTTTTCCCGGGGAGGTTTTTAACGAGGCGACAAGGAGGACGTCTTAAGGAGCGACGCGTTGTTCATTACATCGACCTATCGATGTAATCTCCAGATCGAAGCAATGAAGGGACTACATATAGATAATCAAATCTCCATTGTATGTACGGAATCAAATCTCCATTATATTTACGGAATCAAATCTCTATTGTATGTGCGAAACTAGATCTCCACTAATCGACATGTGATGTCTTCCTACGGGAATACGACCGTCTCCAAAGATATAAGTTCGACCTTGTTCGAACCACGACGGGATTCTACTTCGACGGTAGTTTGAAGCAACATCCCAATGGTCAAGGCCATCGACGACAATTTAAGTTTGACCTCATTCGAACCACGATGGGATTCTACTTCGACGGCATTTCGAAGCAACATCCCAATGGCCAAGGCCATCGACGACAATTTAAGTTTGACCTCGTTCGAACCACGACGGTATTCTACTTCGACGGCAGTTCGAAGCAACATCCCAATGGCCAAGACTATCGACGACAATTTAAGTTCGACCTCTTTCGAACCACGACGGGATTCTACTTCGACGGCAGTTCAAAGCAACATCCCAATGGCCAAGGCCATCGACGATAATTTAAGTTCGACCTCGTTCGAACCACGATGAGATTCTACTTCGATGACAGTTCGAAGCAACATCCCAATGGCCAAGGCCATCGACGATAATTTAAGTTCGACCTCATTCGAACCACGATGGGATTCTACTTCGATGGCAGTTCGAAGCAACATCCCAATGGCCAAGGCCATCGACGATAATTTAAGTTCGACTTCGTTCGAACCACGATGGGATTCTACTTCGACGGCAGTTCGAAGCAACATCCCAATGGCCAAGGCCATCGACGACAATTTAAGTTCGACCTCGTTTAAACCACAACGAGATTCTACTTCGACGGTAGTTCGAAGCAACATCCCAATAGCCAAGGCCATCGATGAAAATATCGGTTCGACATCGTTCGAACCACGATGGGATCCTACTTTGACGACAGTCCGAAGCAACATCCCAATAGCCAAGGCCATCAAAGACAATTTAAGTTCGACCTTGTTCGAACCACGACGGGATTCTACTTCGATGGTAGTTCGAAGAAACATACCAATGGCCAAGGCCATCAACGAAAATATCGGTTCAATCGTTCGAACCATGACGGGATCCTACTTCAACGACAGTTCGAAGCAACATCCCAATGGCCAAGACCATCGACGATAATTTAAGTTTGACCTCGTTCGAACCACGACGGAATTCTACTTCGACGACAATTCAAAGCATCCCAATGGCCAAGGCCATCGATGAAAATATCGGTTCGACCTCGTTCAAACCATGACGGGATTCTACTTCAATGACAGTTCGAAGTAACATCCCCACGGATAAGGCCGTCGACGGCAATATAAGTTCGACCTCGTTTGAACTACGATGGAATTCTACTTCGATGACACCAAAAGCGACATCCTAATAGCCAAGGGCTCAATATCATGTGCGATAAATGTAAAGAAAAAACAACAAACAAACAAACAAGCCGACAAAAGTAAATTTTACATTACAGCAAAATATCATTTACATTCGCCCCTATAAATAGGCCCAAGTACGACCAGTGCAAAAATTCCTAAACAAAGGTAAATACAAACCAAGACTGCACATCATCCCCAGCGGGGTAAGCATCTTCATACCACGAATCTGAAGCAAGGTGATTCGTGTCATCAGAATTGACGCCTTCCCCGTCACGTGTGAGGGGGTCGTACCCGCATGACTCACGAGCTGCACGAGCTGCACGAGCTTCGGCATGCACAGCCTGAACCTCCGCCTCTGTAGCCCTGCCCTCGGTATGAAAATCCTTATACATATCAAGCCGAGCCTTTGCATGGACCCACAACTCGTACAAATGATGGGGCACACTCGGATCAGCTGAGGCACGAGACGTAGAAGGTTGAGAACGTCGACTTGCCTCTTCCGCCCTCAGCAAGGCCATTTGTCCCTTCAATGCGGCCAACTCCGCCTCCAGCTCCTTGATACGCCCTTCGAGCCCTGCAACTTGATGACCAGAGGTTTCTCTCTCCCCAGTCAGTTTCAACCTGGAAATATGGAGGGCATCCTCCAAAGAATGCCCTCCAAAGATACCGATTCAGAAATAGCTGTCGCTAGCTTATCGGCGCGGATGTTCAGCTCGCCCTTGAGCCCTTCAATCTTCGCTACCTTAGCAATCAACTCGACGGTCAAATCGGCCACCTTCAGCTAGGCATTCCGAGCCGTCACCCCCTAGGTCAATTCGAGCTCGTCCTCCTTCGCCTTAAGGGAGGCCTTTAGTTCACTATTACGGGCGACCGCCTTCACAAGCTCTTCGTCCCTCTCCTTCAACTCCTTTATCTTGTGCTCCAATTGATCCTCCCGCTGCTTGAGCCTCTCACGAAACACCTGGAACTCAGGATCCTGATGATAGATGTCAGACATCGCTCGATGCTTAGCACGATACTGCTGATACTTGGATGACATCTTCTCGTAAAGGCCCATCCTTTTTCTCTTAAGACGCTCTATCTCCACCTCTAGGACGAGGGTCTGACAAAAGAGAAGGGCAGAAGTTAGAAACAAAATTCAAAATGACGATTATCGCACCAATCCAATGACAAAAAGAGAAGGAAAGACACCTACCTGCAGGGCCATACCAGTGACCTTCTGAGATAACTCCACATCGCTCATTGCTCCAAGCAACTTGTTTTCAGGAGCGGCACATAGAGGAGCGAGGGCTGACGCCACCTGCTTGCTGTTCAGCAGCAAGTTGTAGTTCCCCAGGACTACCACATGACGGTCTGACCCGTCCATCCTAGCCTCTACATGGGTATGGCGACCCATAAATTCATTAATATCCTCTGGGTCGATATCTAAACCCGAGCCATCACCCTCGACACGAGGCCCTCCGACATTAGACGATGCACCACCCTCAACGGAGCGCACTGAACCGGCTCCCAGGCCAACTCCCTCCACTTGGGGAGATCTCCCCGACAAAATGGCATCGGCCATAAATACAGGCACCGGGGCGGTCCAGGACGCTCTGCTGCCGTCGGCTTCTGTAGCCACGCCCTTCCCCAGTTCTAGCCTCCTCATTTTTCTTTCCAACGGCTCGTCCCCATTAGAAGATTCATCCAAAGGATGTGAGGCCAGTACCGAAGAAGCCTCTTCCCTCGTGGCCACAACTCGAGATGAATCTCCTAAACGAATAGGTTGGGGACGACACTTCCGAACAAAATCGCTCAAAATAAATCACGTGTCTGCAGTAGCAACGGCTTGTCTAAAAGTGGGAACCGGCGCCCTCCGCCTAGAAGCACCTCGACCTGTCATCACAAAAGGTCGTATTATTAAGCAGGGTCGCATGGACAATGAAGCAGTAAGTAAGACATTTACCTGAGGAAACTCTAGGGCTATAACGCTGCACGAAGACGGGCCAAGTCCGAGTTTCTGTCGCATGAGGTAGCCGGCGGGCTACCCAATCCTTAATACTCGCAATGGGGCAAGGCGGATGACCCATAGCTGCAAAATGGAGAGTAAGTAAAAGTTATAATAATTACAGAAGAGAGGGGAACATAACGAACGACGACACTTACGAGTTCCGTTCCATCGCTCCGGAAATCTGGCGGAGTTAGAAACGACGTGTTCGATCTTGACAAAGAAGTACTCGTGCCAAAATTTATGGCTCGCCCGGTCATCCGTCCCGACCACCAGCCCTTTCGTACCACGAAGCCTCAAATGCACCATAGTATCCTTGAGGAAGTCAGGCGTGAACAAGTGCAAAAGGTGATGGACAGAAACGTTACACTCCGCCAACTCTGCATACTTGGTCAATAGCAGAAGCACCTTAAGCGTATACGGCGAAAGTTGTGCTAGGCAAACCTGGTAAAATCTACAAAATTCTTCCGCTGAAGGGAAGAGAGGAAGGGTGTAGCCGATCATGAAAGGATACTCATAAAAAGCACAGTACTCAGGTCTGTGGACATCAACGTAATCTCTCCCCGTTGGAACCATTTCTACGTGAGCAGGGATGTCATACTTTATACGGAGGGCATCAAGATGAACCTGCTCCATCTCAGAAAACACGGGGTTTGGGGTAGAAGGCAGATCTTTGAGGAAGTCACTCCGGGACAAGGGATGCCTTGGTAGTAACTCCCCCACCATAAGAGGGTTGTCACTCTCTTCAACCACCACATCTCTGTTGCCGGAAGGAGGCACCGTGGATGACGGGGTGGCTTTAGGAACCTCTTCACTAGAACAACGAGACCTCGGCATAATATCGTTTAATGGAATAACAACGCAGGGAGTAAGAAAGAAGAAAACTCCCGGTGAAGAACGGAAACAGAAGCAGGAGGATATACGAACAAGTGAAGAAGACTAAGAGGTTATTAAGAGAGAAATGACTAAAGTTTTTCAAAAATCAAACCCTTCACCTATTTATAGGGTTGAGTGGCGCTAGAATCGAGGCGACATGCCTCAAATCAGCACAAGAATCGAAGCGCCAAGTCGTCATCCCCTGCCTCGAAAACCTGCGTAATGATGATGTACGTAAGGCTGACATCATTTCCCAGTAGCGTGCACTCTTTGGTGCTTTGCTGAATATGATGACCATCATCCGTTGACCATGTCGTAACATTTCAACAGGTCAAATTTCTTCCAAAGAAGGCAAGAAGTCCGCTCATCGAGGACGCGCCCGGTCGCAACCCCGACGGGCGGAGGAACTAACTGTATGGGTCCAAATTTGACCAACCACGACCTACAACGAGCACGACAAACGACCGGGTATCTCCGAGTCGACGCCCCAAGGGATACAACCTTAAGGCAAAAGAAGAAATAGTATGACCGCTGCAGTAGAGTAAGTCCCTTAGGGGACATTAAGAATATTCCGTAAATGATTCTTTGTATTTTCGTTTTTACAGCTAAGAGGAATTCCTCTCTAGTATATTAGAGGAGAAAAAATCTTGTAATAGGGAGATATGGGGTGAAACGTACAAACTTTGGATGAAAAGAAACTTACTCTCTTCTCTCTGCTTATTATTCTAGATATTATTATCTTCAGCTACGATTTACTCCTTCATCTTTGATTGAATTGCTCAAAAAGATTTTAATATCTTTTGAGTCAAACACTCACTAAAAGGGATTTCAACCAAGGATCAGCGACAATTACTAAGATGTGTTAAGTGTGGCCTATTTATGTTACTTTGTATCTAGTGACATGAATTTTAACCTTCAAATTGATTGGATTAGATTACTAATTAAATCCACCAAATTCTCCATAGAGGCCAAAAATTGGGATTTTCGAGATCTTTTCTGCACTTTAGCTTGATAAATTATCATTAATGAGTTAAGAGTAGACTATATATAGACTATATATAGTGGATATTTCATGTATAGTGGCCCTCAAAATTTCTTAAATGTTTAGGTTCAATAAGCGTGCTACGACGTGTTAAACACATCACTTTTGCAAGCAAACAGTAGCTAATAATTTGACAGTACCATTGTTGAAACATGAGAATATACGTGTGACACAGATTAAAAAGTTATAAGAATGTTTAGAATTAGGGATGAGTAGTTTGGAGCGAGTGGGAAATGTTAATAGTAAGAGCCGTCCGAGGTAACACATAACTCCTCTTTAAACTGTTCGTCATTTTAAACTTTCCTACAAAAAGTTATGATCATATCACTACACAATATACAATATTTGTGACTATTTGATTTCTTCTTTGGATCATTAACTTCTATGGAACATTAAATCAACAAAAAGAACGTGTTAAAAAAGTTTACTAATCAGCAATCTAAAAATTGAAATACTTTTTTTTTATTTAAAAAAATTGAAAATATAAATCGAGAAGAAGATAAAAGAATTTGTTAATGTTCTAGTGTCGTTTCAGCCCAAATATCTTGATTGTTCCATCTTCTAATCTCCGGTATTTTAGACCCTAGTTTTACATTAGTTCAATTAAACTTATTCTTAATCTTATTCAATCTCTAATCATCAACTTTCCTCATATCTATTAAGAGTTTAGAGGTCAATTAGTAATAAAGAAAAATTAGTGGAAAGACAGTTAGAGGAATTAGTCATAAGTGCACAAAAAACTTCTAGCAGCTATAAAACATGATTACCTAGAAGAGATTTAGGGCGAAATCCACTTAAAATTTTTAAAAGTATTTAAAATTGCCAGAATATCCTGAAGTTTGAACTGCAAAAGTTGAACTTCAGGAAGAATGGTCAACTAAACATTCATTATATGCTTAATTAATGCTTTTAGAATTTGCATGACTGTTGGGCTTTAAATAATGTATGACAAAATAAACTTTTAATTTGTACTTAATTAATGCTTTTGAAAAGTTCGATTATAGAATTTAGGGAATCTGATAACAAAATATTGCTCCAAGGATAGGGCTTTAACTATATCACTATATGGCAACAAACTTACTAAAGCTGGACAAAGAAGCACTTCATTAGCTCGCACCTCAAATTTTTATTAGAAAAAAGGCAAAAAAGACTTCTAATGTTAATTATTATTGAAAACGAATTATGTTTGCACAATATATAAAAAGGAAAAGGATCTAAGTATGGGCCTGTACTATTAGAAAGAGTTTAAAAATAGAGATTTTTCCTTCCTATACCATATATGAAACTTTATTACCAAATATGTACATAGTTTCTAATTTACTCGCTATGTTCACAGTTTTTCTACAATTATTACACCATTCATTAAATACTAATTATTAGTAGTTGAATCTTCCTAATTAGGCGCGCTACAAATCAGAAACAGAATATTCTAATTGATTTAGCGACCTTCAGATCAAATTTGAAACGCAAATCCTATATCTTCAATTTAAAATCAAATTACATAGACTCTTTTCTGCAAAAACTCTGTTCTTCGATATTTTTCCTTAAGCCACAAATCAAAAAAAGACAAAATCGTCAACAAATTCGAATCAAATTGTAGAAATCAGTTCTGCAAAAAGCTCAGTTCGTCGACATTCTCTCTACATCTCTCTCTATTTCTCAATCGCAAAATTCAGTAATACAAAGCAAATGAAAAGAGAGCAGCAATTCCACCATTGACAGCCATTAAAAAGCTTGAAAGCTTTGAATTCAAATTTGGGTTTTCAAAAATCATTATTTGTTTGGATTGGGTGTTGTTGAAAATAATCAGGAATATAGTTTGGCGTTTATATCTCAATTTTGAGGGATTTTGGTGAAGATTAGACTTGGTTTTGACTGAATTTCATATTGAAACTCGAAGAAGAAGAAGACATATTGCAGAAATTGTACATAAATTGTATATTATTTGTATTCTGATTGTAGATGCTTTATTTTCTGTTTTCACAAATAAAAAACGGCTAAAACTTCTACAAATCTTTTGAAAAAACGCAATTATGTCAAAAATCCCAATTATGCTACAATTTAATGGGAATTGGGATATAAAAATTTAATGTACCCAGTTTGTAGATATTTTGTAGATAAATTGTAGATTATTTGTATTCTAATTATAGATGCTTTATTTTCTGTTTTCACAAATCAAAAACGACTAAAACTTCTACAAATCTTCTGCGAAAACCGCAATTATGTCGAAAATCCCAATTAAACTACAATCCAATGGGAATTGGGATATTAAAATTCAATATACTCAGTTTGTAGATATTTTGTAGATGAATTATAGATTATTTGTATTCTGATTGTATATGCATTGTTTTCTGTTTTCACAAATCCAAAACGACTAAAATTTCTACAAAATCTTCTGCAAAAAACGCAATTATGTCGAAAATACCAATTAAACTACAACTGAATGGGAATTGGGATATAAAAATTCAATGTACCCAATTTGTAGATATTTTGTAGATAAATTATTGATTATTTATATTCTGATTGTAGATGCTTTATTTTCTATTTTCACAAATCAAAAACGACTAAAACTTCTACAAATCTTCTTGAAAAAACGCAATTATGTCAAAAATTCCAATTATGCTACAATTTAATGGGAATTGGGATATAAAAATTTAATGTACCCAGTTTGTAGATATTTTGTAGATAAATTGTAGATTATTTGTATTCTAATTGTAGATGCTTTGTTTTCTATTTTCACAAATCAAAAACGACTAAAACTTTTACAAATCTTCTGCAAAAAACGCAATTATATCGAAAATTCCATTTATGAGATTGGACGAATCTTTATGATTTAAGAAGAATAAATATTGAAATAACACATGGAGCTAAGTTAAAGCTTGTGACAACTTGTACATATAATATGCAAAAATCTCCAACGCAAAAGAAGAGTGTCCAGCTAGTGGAAGCCTGGGAACAACAGATTTTGTAGATATGAATGAATTTAACTAAAACATCCTTCAACTCCAACCCGAAAGAATTGTGTTCTGGATATTCTACACAACTGAAACATAAAGCAATGCTCATTCTGGAAGCCCAGGAATCAATTTCTGAACTGATAAGCTACATAGATTTCAAAGAACCGAACGCCTAGTGAACAGTTCTAATTTTAGTATTAACAGACCATGTTACAACCTCATCTTTTTATGGAATTTCCTAATAAACAAATCAGCCACATTATCGATCTCGTCTTCTAGTACGAATCTGTCCTTCTTCCTCTTTGAAATTCCTCACCATATCTATAGCTGATGCATTTGGATCACCTAAATATTCATCCTCTTCATCGAACAACGAATGTGTCAAATCCGGATACTTATCATCATAATCATCATACTTTTCGTCGTTGCTCAATACTTTATGTTTAATAATAATACATAAACGTGGGTGAGGGTGAGGGTTTGGGAGAGAGAAACGTGAGAGGGGTGGGATATACAATACCTTGAATTAAGGAGGGATATATGTTGCATTAATTGTACCCTTAAAATACACTATGGTATAGAATTAGTAATTTGGTATACTAAATGTAATTATATCAAACCTTAAACATTGAGGGTAATAAGGTTTTCTATATGGTATAAGAATGTAAAAGTTCTTTAAAGATACTTCCGTTTTACAATCCGATTAATTGGTCGAATAGTAAAACAGAGAATATATTTAAATTATTTCCAAAAGTACAGGGGTAATTTGGCCTTTTCCTTATTTGAAAATGTGGCTAAGCTTTAAATACCATGCCAGAAACCGGCCAACCCACGCCATTTGTACAAAATGCACAATGAATTGGACTTTCGTCAACTGGACCTCCATTTGGCCCATAATAAAACAAACATCTATGAAATTTTCATATAAAAACCAACGTGTAAACTTTTCCACTCTAGGGTTTTTGGTCAGCCACAGGAAGCCGGTAGGCAGTAGTGAGGGCAGAAGCAGCGAGAGACACCAAAAATGAAGACTATACTCTCATCAGAAACGATGGATATCCCCGATGGGGTGAAAATCAAGGTAAAAGCAAAGCAAATAGAAGTGGAGGGACCGAGAGGAAAACTAACCCGCAACTTCAAGCACTTGAATCTTGATTTTCAGCTCATAAAAGATGAAGAAACTGGAAAGAAAAAGCTCAAGATTGATGCTTGGTTTGGATCTCGTAAAACCACAGCTGCTATTCGCACTGCACTTAGTCACGTTGAGAATCTCATAACTGGTGTCACTAAAGGGTACCGTTACAAGATGCGTTTTGTGTATGCCCATTTTCCTATCAATGCTTCTATCACTGGTGGGAACAAGGCTATTGAGATCAGGAACTTTCTTGGCGAGAAAAGGGTAAAATTATTTTTGAATTTTTTATGTTAATGTTTAGTAATAATGTGTTTTTATTTGCTATTGCTTAATAATGTGCCTATGGTGTATTTACGTTGATTAGGAGATTGCGTTTGGAAATGATGTATTTAACTGCTAGAATTTCTGTAGCTTTTGGTGTGTGAGATATTGCTATGATTTGCAGATTTGGTGTTAATTGAGTATTCTGTTAAAATATGATTTGGTGTTTTTCTCCAAGTTTTGCCTCTGGTTCATTTTACTATTTAATTCTCAAATCTGTATGTAAAATACTACTCCTATTTGAAATGTTTTGGAATGAAGATGTCTGCACAGTTTGTCTTACTGAGTGAAATTCCTTTGCTGGTAAAGGTTATTTGGCTTTAATTTGCTGCTTAATAATAAGAGTTAATAGGGTGGCCCATATGTATCTTTCAATATTTGACGTTTCAGGTGTCTATGTTTGCTACATGTTTGATTTGTAGCCTCCATCCATTTTTTTAAGAAAAGAAGATGGCGATTCTCTGAAATACCAATTTTATATAATTGCAGTTGCTGTATTATGCATATTATTTTTAAAAGCGAAAAGCACACAAAAGTGACAAAAAGCATTTCTAAGAACTGACTGGGCACACTCCTTTGAGGCGCATGACTTACCCATTGCTTCATCGCTTCAAGCGACGAAGCAATGGCTTTTAATGACACTGATTAAGCAATGTGCTTCCAAGTCCTTCATATGATTGAAATGTGTTTCTTAACATTTCAATAGGGAATGCACTTGGACAATGTCATAATACCATTCTTTTTTTTGCAATTTTAGTTTTATGAAGTCAAGTAGTTCGTGACGGACTGTCGCTTTTCTTCAATGAGTAGATAAATTTAATGATAGCTAAGAGAACTAGAGAGCTGGATTGAAATATTTGTAGGAGTAAAGTACTTAACTGCAATCAATGGATGAAGGGAAGGATGATTTGGTTTTAATGTAAGAAAAGATATTTGAAGCCTCTTGCCATAAGACATAGCTGTAGGAAAGTGTTCCTTGATGAATTGATTTGTTCTTCTAATTTCTTCTTATGCTAATTGTTTAAAATTTGACGCCACATTGTTCGAATTAATATTGATTTCTTGAGTGTGTTTTGGTCACCATCTGACCATAAAAATAACTAATTTTGTCGCATGCTGTGGGGATCACCGTGCAGTAGCATATAAACCATTTCTTATTTGAGAATTGTTGTGGTATTTAAAGGTACTGTCTGTGATATGTTCCTCACAAATTTGACCACCTTTGAGTTTAGTTGATACTCCTTCTGGCCCAATTTATGTGACATTATTCGGATTTCGAGATTCAAATGAGTTGCTCTTAGACCGCAAATTTTTTGTTATGTCTTTTAAATATTTTGACTTATTAATTATTGTGACTTGTAATATTTTTACGTAGTTTTCAAATATGTAAATGCACAGTAAAAATTAAGAAGTTTGGATCTCGAAAAGCAAAAAAGTTTCACTTAAATTGGTAGAGAGGGAAGTAGTTTTTTCATGGATGCATTGCCTTGTTAGATTTAAAATGTACAGTAGGAAGTAGCAAACTAACTTCTTACTTTCACTGTATCAGGTGAGGAAAGTCGATATGCTTGAAGGGGTTACTGTTGTTAGGTCCGAGAAAGTTAAGGATGAATTGGTATTGGATGGGAATGACATTGAGCTTGTTTCTCGGTCTGCTGCCCTCATAAACCAGGTAAAAGTCCCTCTTTTTACTCCTCTAGACATGCGGTTCTGCACTTTATTCTGCATTCTTGATTCTGTTTTATTGAACTCCTCTCTTTTCTTTGACAGAAATGCCATGTGAAGAACAAAGATATTCGTAAGTTCCTGGATGGTATCTATGTGAGTGAGAAAGGAAGAATAGCTGAAGAAGAGTAAGTTTTAGTAGACTGGTTGTGGGGTTGTTTGGGATCATCTGCTGATTTCATATAAACTCATTTGAAGTTTTGATTCAACAATTTTGGTTCCATAGTTTTCTGGATGAAGTATCTGTTAAGAGTAATTTTATGTTTTATGTCTGCCTCATTAAGTAGAGATGGATGCTTTCCTTTGATCAATTTCTTATTATCAGATCAACTTCTATGTCAGTTTTTTCCCTTTTACCTGCTGTTGCCCTATTCCTTTTTAGATGGATTTTTTTTTGTGGAGACGGATTTGACTTATATACACAATTAATGTGTCTTAACTTGTTGTAGCAAGTAGTCTACTTTATTCACGCGTTACTAATTTCGCTTTTTATGGAGAGCTATCCGAAGTTATGTGACAATGTAAAAGTTCTTGTGAATGCCAAGAGAAAGCAAATTAGCACAAAAGTCACAGCCGAGCAGTCAAACTTTTCTCCTGCTAGGCAGCAATGACATTGCAAACTCTTGGTTCAAACTTTTCTTGGGGTTGTTTTCCTCAAATTTGAATGAAATGTTCAAAACTAAAATGAAATATTGCCAATATTTAAAATCAAATCTTTGACAACAAGATGAAGAAGAGTAATTACTCGTATTATGGAGATCACCTAGCTCATGATTATACAAAACCTACTTCTTGTTAGAGGTGTTCATAAAAACCCAAAAAACCGAACCAAACCGAAAACCAAACCCAACCAACCAAAGAAATCGATACTTTTTGGTTTGATTTGGTTTTGGTTTTGAATTTTAAAAACCGATCAAATTTGGTTTGATTTTGGTTTTAATCAGAAAAAAATCGAATCAAACCGACTATAGGAGTAACTGTTTCAAATTTATTATTACACCTATATATATGTATATTGTTATACAAAGTTTCAAAAAATTTATGGTAAATGTTAGTAGTTTGCACTTTTAATATAGTTCTTTACCTTTACATTCTAGTTTGATTGGTAGTTTTTTTTTGTTTAGTGTAAGAATCCATTTTGTGTTAAAAATAACATATTTTTAAACTGAGTCCTTAAATTATTCATCACTATTTGATTCAATTATCATCAATATATTTTGGTAAATAATAGATTTCTCAAAGGGTAATTGATTTGATAGTGTTACATTGAAAATGTGATCGCCGGAATATGTGTTTGGTAGTGTATGTCTTATATTTAAGAAAAAACCGACAAATAACCGAAAAACCGATATAAACCGAAGAAAAACCGACTTAATTGGTTTGATTTGGTTATAATATTTGAAAAACCGATTTACTTGGTTTGATTTCTTTTTAGGAAAACCGATTCAACTCGAACCATGACCCCCTACTTCCTGTAGTCAATTGACTCGATTGCTAGCCTATACAGATAAAGTCATATGTAAGTAAAGAAAAACCAATGTGTGGTTACTCATTTCACCAAAACTACTTGTTAGCAGTGTTGCTTATCTAGCCTCGTGCTTGTTTATACACGACGTGAACACACTAATTTGACAAACTAGTAACTGTTGTAAAATGAAAGTAATGCAGTAAAATGTAAATAAGAAGAGATAGAAAGAAGGGAGAAGTGTTTTCTTCTTTTACTTTGGTGTAATTTTTCATTGCAATTACATGGTCTTTTATAGGCATAAAAAGTAAAGATGATGGACATAAAATAGGAAATTTAATCTTTAAGTTATTCACAACATGGGCATCCAATGTAGCATCCAATGTAGTATCCAAAGTAGTATCCAATGTACAAACTATTCATAACACTCCCCCTTGGATGTCCATGTAAGATAATGTGCCTCATTAAAAACTTACAAAAAAAATATTGGGATGTACATAGTTATTTATAATATGCATTGCTTGCTGCCTCATTAAAAACCTTACCAGGAAAACCCAGTGGGACAAAACCTTGGTTAAGGAAAAGAGTGCAGCGTGTAGTTACTCCCCCTGATGAAAAATCACTTAATGTCTCGAAGACGACGCATTCCAATCTTATATATCAGCTTTTCAAATATTGAGGTTGGTAATGCCTTAGTGAACAGATCAGCCAAATTATCACTTGAACGAACTTGTTGTACATCTATTTCACCATTCTTCTGAAGATCATGAGTGAAAAAGAATTTCGGTGAAATGTGTTTTGTTCTATCTCCTTTGATATATCCTCCTTTCAATTGAGCTATGCATGCAGCATTGTCTTCATACAATATTGTTGGAATATTCTCTTTCGAAGAAAGACCACATGTTTGCTGAATGTGTTGAGTTATAGATCTTAACCAAACGCATTCTCGACTTGCTTCGTGAATGGCTATTATCTCTGCATGATTTGAAGAAGTAGCAACCATAGTTTGTTTTGTCGAACGCCATGATATGGCTGTACCTCCACTTGTAAATAAATAGCCTGTCTGAGATCGACCTTTGTGTGGATCAGACAAATATCCTGCATCTGCATAACCAATCAATGATGGCTTGGATTCATTTGAATAAAATAAACCCATATCAATGGTCCCTTGGAGGTATCTGAATATATGTTTAATACCATTCCAGTGTCTTTGTGTTGGCGAAGTACTAAATCTTGCCAATAAGCTTACTGAGAAAGCTATATCTGGTCGGGAATTATTGGCAAGATACATTAATGCCCCAATTGCACTAAGATATGGTACTTCGGCACCAAGAAGCTCTTCATAATTTTCATGAGGTCGGAATGGATCTTTCTTTATGTCAAGTGATCTCGCAACAATCGGGATACTCAATGGATGTGCTTTATTCATATAGAATCGCTTTAAAATCTTTTCGGTGTATGTCGATTGATGGACAAATATTCCATCTTTCATATACTCAATTTGTAGACCAAGACAAAATTTTGTCTTTCCAAGATCTTTCATTTCAAATTCTTTCTTCAAACAGTCTACTGTTTTTGGAAGCTCCCCAGGAGTTCCAATGATATTTAAATCATCAACATACACGGCGATTATAACAAATTCAGATCCAGACCTTTTTATAAAGACACAGGGACAAATTGGATCATTCTTGTACCCTTCTTTCAACAGGTATTCACTCAGGCGATTGTACCACATACGTCCTGATTGTTTCAATCCGTATAAAGATTTCTGAAGCTTTATTGAACAAGTTTCTCGAAAATTTTTATATGCTTCTGGCACTTTAAATCCCTCAGGTACTTTCATAAAAATTTCGTTGTCTAATGATCCATACAAATAGGCTGTAACAACATCCATTAGATGCATATCAAGTTTTTCTTGTACTGCCATATTTATGAGATACCTGAAGGTGATAGCATCCACTACAGGAGAATATGTCTCCATATAATCAATTCCAGGCCTTTGGGAAAACCCTTGTGCCACAAGTCGTGCTTTATATCTAACGACTTCATTTTTATCATTTCGTTTTCGCACAAAAACCCATTTATACCCTACTGGCTTTATGCCTTCAGGTGTTCGAACTATGGGTCCGAAGACTTCACGTTTTCCAAGTGAAGTTAACTCTGCCTGGATAGCGTCTTTCCATTTTGGCCAATCATTTCTCTGTCTACATTCATTGACAGATTTTGGTTCAAGATCCTCATCTTGTTGCATTATTTCAACAGCAACATTATAAGCAAAAATGTTATCGATAACAATATTATTTCGGTTCCATCTTTTCCCGGTTGAGACGTAACTTATTGATATCTCTTCATTTTTCATTATTTTTAGGTACCTGGACCTCCCCTAAGGTCTTATCATTTGTTACGTCTTGGGGCTCTTCTTGAGCCACTACCTCTGTGTTATGTTCACTTTGATCACTTGCTCCTTTTCTTCTTCGAGGATTTTTATCTTTAGAACCGATTGGTCTACCACGTTTCAAGCATGGCTTAGACTCATTTGCTTTAATTAATTGTTCTGTCGGGATATCAACTCGAATTGGAGCATTAGCAGCTGGAATATGTGACTTAGTCACCCTTGGTAGGTTAGTGAATGCATCTGGCAATTGATTTGCAATATTTTGTAAATGAATAATCTTTTGAACCTCTTGTTCACATTGATTTGTTCGAGGATCTAAATGAGACAGTGATAATGCATTCCAATCTATCTTCTTTTTCAGCTGCTTATTTTCTCCCCTAATGTTGGATATACTGATTCATTAAAATGGCAATCAGAAAATCTTGTCGTAAATAAATCTCCAGTCATTGGCTCTAGATATTTTATAATAGAAGGAGATTCATATCCAACATATATCCCCAACCTTCTTTGAGGATCCATCTTTGTGCGTTGTGGTGGAGCAATTGGAACATATATCGCACAACCAAAGATCCTAAGATGGGAAATATTTGGCTCTTGACCAAAAGCCAATTGCAATGGGGAGACTTTATGATAACTTGTGGGCCTTATCCGCACAAGTGCTGCTGCGTGTAAAATAGCATGACCCCATACTGAAATGAGAGGTTTTGTTCTCATAAGCATTGGTCTAGCAATTAATTGGAGGCGTTTGATCAATGATTCTGCTAGACCATTTTGTGTATGAACATGAGCAACCGGATGCTCAATTGTTATCCCAGTTGAAATACAATAATCATTAAAGGCTTGGGATGTAAACTCACCGGCATTATCAAGACGAATTGTCTTAATTGCATAATCTGGAAATTGTGCTCTTAGCTTTATTATTTGAGCCAACAATCTCGCAAATGCCATATTGCGAGTTGATAGTAAGCACACATGTGACCATCTTGTAGATGCATCTACCAAAACCATATAATATTTGAATGGTCCACATGGAGGGTGAATGGGCCCACATATATCACCCTGTATACGTTCCAGAAATGCAGGGGATTCCATCCTAACTTTAATAGTTGATGGTCTAATAATTAATTTTCCTTGAGAACACGCAGCACAAGAGAATTCCTTAAATTGAAGAATCTTCTGATTCTTCATTGCATGTCCATGTGAATTCTCAATTATTTTACGCATCATATTAGAACCAGGATGGCCCAACCGGTCATGCCAAATAATAAAATTATCTTGATTAGTAAACTTCTCGTTTACTACGGCATGTGTTTCAATCCTGCTAATACTTGTGTAGTATAAGCCGGAGGAAAGAGCAGGTAACATTTCAAGCACATATTTCTTACCGGACATTATTGTAGTAATATAAAGATATTCAATCTTTTCATCATTTGTAGTCTCAATATGATAGCCATTTTGGCGAATATCTTTGAAACTTAATAAGTTTCTTTGAGATTTACTACAATATAGTGCTTCATCAATAGCCAAATTTGTTCCTCCTGGTAGTAATAAATTGGCTCTTCCAGAACCTTCAATTAATCTTGTACTACCGGATATTGTATTAACATTCGCTTCTTTCATTACCAAATAAGAGAAATATCTCTTATCTTTTAAAATAGTGTGTGTTGTAGCACTATCCAGAAGACATATATCATCTTTATTAATCTTGAGTCCAACTGAAGACTGGGGAATTTTCATATTCTTCATAAAAAAGACAAATAATACATCATAAGAAATATGAAAGACAAGCAGGAAAAAAACATTAAGAAATACATTAGAAATGTAGAAACTAGCAACACATGATGCATTAGGAAAATACACTCAAGAAAAATAAACTAGTTGCAAACATAAACATAACAACTTTTATAGCTTCATTCCCCAGTAAGATGATTAGTTCTTCAGTCAATATCCTCAAAGAAGTCCCCAACTTCTAAATGAGTAATATTTGTTAGGCCTTCAAAATCATCGTCTTTATATGCAAGATGTGCCTTAGAATCATATTTATTTGAGAGACCTGCTTCATCATCATTATTTTGAAAGGTCAAGTGTGCCTCCACATTATTTTCTTTTTCTTGAGGGAGGCTTGATAAAGTTTGACAAAATATTCTGGCGTACGACAAATGCGTGCCCAATGACCTCTCATACCACATCGGTGACACATACTAGCTTTACCTTTTGAATGATTAATTTGAGAACCCTATTGTTCTCCAATTTATTTCCACCATAATGACGATAATTGTTTCGCCCCCTGCCACGTCCACGTTTACGACCATGTCTACGACCACGGTAATTATTTTGTTTTCTTTCAAACTTATCATATGTTGCTACAACATTCACTTCCTGAAATGGAGCTGACCTAGTGAGACGGGGTTCATGATTTTTCATTAATAGAGTATTATTCTGCTCAGCTACAAGTAGGCATGTGATTAACTCAGAATATTTCTTAAAACCTTTTTCACGGTATTGTTGTTGTAGCACCACATTTGAAGCGTGAAAAGTAGAAAATATTTTTTCCAATAAGTCCTCATCTGTGATAGTGTCTCCACATAATTTTAATAGAGAACTTACTTTAAAGATAGCAGAATTATACTCACTTACGGTTTTAAAGTCTTGCAACCTTAAATGTATCCACTCATACCGAGCTTTCGGTAATACCGTAAGTTTTAGGTGGTCATATCGATCCTTCAAATTAATCCATAATTCAAGTGGATCTTTTACGGTTAAATATTCAGTTTTTAACCCTTCATGTAGATGATGACGAAGGAAAATCATGGCCTTCGCTTTATCCTGATTTGATGCTTCATTTCCTTGTATAATAGTATTTCCAAGACCTTTAGCGTCAAGGTGAATTTCAGCATCAAGAACCCATGATAAATAGTTCCTCCCGGTGATGTCAAGTGCCACAAATTCAAGTTTTGATAAATTTGACATAGTGAAAACTATCATAAAAGATGAATAAGTTAGAGAAATAATTATAATAATAAACAATTAATGAAAACAAAACGATTAAGGTAAAAGAAATGAAAATAGAGCTATATCATGTTAACAATCTACTATTTCATTTTATTCTTGCCATAAAGTAGAAATTACATACTTGTTTCATTTCACTTTATATTATTGATATATATGTGTTAATAGAACTGAACGTGACTAACATTATTTATATGTTCCAATAAATATAAAGTAATTAAACTATAAAATTATTGCTTGTCAATTTATTTCTCACAGTTCTTCAAAATGCCTTAAAGATATGTTTTGATCTAGGGAGTCCATGAATATTATAAGTATGACATTAGTGCATAGCTAGTTTGATGACTTTGAGGTCCTCTAAGAGTTGAGCACGGAAGGAAATAGTTATTTAATCACTGCAATGTACTTAAACTATTTAAGATGCCCAAGCGCACAAGTAATCTGCAAACAGTGAGCATATGATATGTACTGCCATAAATAAGATGATTATAATGATACATACCTTAATAAAATATGGCTCAACTTAGCGGGAGTTAAGAATAAAATTAGAGCTTCGTGCTGATAACGTGTTATAAAATAAAAGTAATGCAGTAAAATGTAAATAAGAAGAGATAGAAAGAAGGGAGAAGTGTTTTCTTCTTTCACTTTGGTGTAATTTTTCATTGCAATTACATGGCCTTTTATAGGCATAAAAAGTAAAGATGATGGACATAAAATAGGAAATTTAATCTTTAAGTTATTCACAACATGAACATCCAATGTAGCATCCAATGTAGTATCCAATGTAGTATCCAAAGTAGTATCCAATGTACAAACTATCCATAACAGTAACCATGTTGTAAGAATTTGCATAGAGTGATTTGCTTCTATTGGTGGAGAAGGTATTCGACCCCGTATTAATCAAAGTTACGTTATTAAGCGTAGTTACTTATCCTATTTATTTCGTTAAGGTATATGCACTCAAGTAGTCCAACATGGAAAATAATAAAGCAAAGACTTAACTAATCTAAAGTGAATAATGAGATATGTCTTATATTGTAATCACAGAGTAGCATCCTATGTGGTTATGTTCATTTTTTTAGTACGTACTTGCATTAGTAAATGTCCTTCCTCGGTAGGACCCTTCAAATAGGAAAACCCAACTTGTGTTTTTTCATTGGCAGAATAGCCTAAATGACATCTATACTTGTGCCACTTTATCATGCCGATCCCCAAACTTGATAATTTGCCAATTGAACTCTTACACTCCTTTAAATCGTGTATAATAAACGCTTATGACAGAAGATCGCCGATGCGTGTAATACAATCTCCTCCACGTTGGCTACCACGTCAAAAAATAACAATGTGTAGATGACATGTCACATGGTAGATTAAAAATAATTAAAATAAAAATTAAAATTCAAACATTAATTCCCTAATCCCCTCCCTCATTGATTTCTCTCTCCCCTCACGTTCTTTCTCCTGCCCATCTTGCTTCTCTCTCTTCGTGTTCTTCCTCCTTTCCCCTTCCAATTCTTCCCTTTTTATATTATAGAAATAAAATTAAAATATGTAAAGAAAAGAAACCGAGTAAAAATTATGTTTTTTTCCAGATCGAAAAGTGGGAGAAGAAGTTCGATGGTCCATTTCCATGGCTGACGGCGTTAGGTGGCGGAGAAGAGGTTCGATGGTCCATTGTTCGTCTAGCTCGAAAAATAATACTCGCTGCCCCTTTAGTATATTAATACCCGCTGCCCCTTTAGTATATTTTTGACTTGTTCAGGATTCAAGAGTAGTAAAAAATAACACCATAGGTATACATAAATGTTTAAGAAGACTTTAGGGATTGAGTTTTTTTTTTGTTGGAAGGGACGAGCGGGGGAGTGGGGAAGAAGAAGAAGAAGCATACAAGGGGAAAAATCGAAAAGGGAAGAGCCGGAGGTGGATTTGGGGTGGGGTGGGGTGGTGGGGAAGAAGAAGAAGAAGCAACATACAGGGGAAATAATCCAAAAGGGAAGAGGAAAGGGAGGGGTGCGGTATTTGTTGGGTGGAGGTGGGGGTGGGGATAATAGGAAAAAAAAAATTAAATGAGGGTGGGGTTGCGGGGAAGAACTGAAAGAGACGATATCTCTTTTGACTTATTTTATCTTTATCTTTTTAATTTATTTTTATTTTTATTTTATTAATTTTTTCTTCTTATTTTAATTATTTTTTGTTCAGAATTTTAATATGCACGCTCGTTGTCCGCGTGAATTACACCCACTTTGTCCAGCTCAACTATTTTGTTGCCACATGTGCTTGGTCAACGGTCAAAGAGGCTTAAAATATAGGCTTTGATCAAGTTAAAGTGTCTGGATGAAAACAAGTGAAGTTTGGGGACCGACATGACAAAATGTGACAAGTATAGGTGCCATTTAGGCCATTCTGCCTTTTTCATTCGTAAGAAACAACGCACACTATGGAGTTAGGCCATTTTATTTTGTGTCTCATACAACTGACACTAGTTGTATGAGTCAACTTTTTTGTCTCACAATTTTGTGGACCCAGATTTTTGTAGACCTAGAAATATAAGATTGGGGTCCACAAATTTGTGAGACAAAAGGAGCCTCATACAGCTAGTGTAAATTGTATGAGACACAAAATAAAACTTCTCACTTTTAAGGGGTCGTTTGATTGGGAAACACTTCATCTTATGATTAATTCTCACATGATTAGTTATTCCGGAATTAGTTATTCCACCCTCCTATAAGGATAAAATAACACTACAATCTCGTGATAACTAATCTTGGGAATAGATATACCACAATTTTATTTCAACCAAACGTGGGATAAACTCATCTCAAATTTAATACCGAAAGTAATTATCCCTTATCCCTCGTACCAAACGAACCCTAATGAATTAGCTCAATTTCTTTTGTTACTATGCCTCGACTTCATAGTAGTGCATAGTGACTTGAGAGTAGTGGTGAAGCCAGGATTTTCTTAAGGGTGTTCAAACTTGAAATAAGTAAAAAAATCCGACAAAATATATTCAATATATGTTATGTATCTCTAAAAACCTAATATTTTACCTATATAAGCAATGTAGTTTTCCAATAAAAGAGTGGTCAACTGACCATCCTAACCCAAGTGTGCCTTCGCCCATGCTTGAGAGTGTGGAGTGGGAACTAACTTGCTCAAGTGAGTAAATATTATACTCCTTCTGGTTCATAATAAGTGACCAATTTGCTTTTTTATTTTGGTCCAAGATAAGTGTCCATTTATATAAGCAAGAAAAAATTCAATTTGTTTTTCCAAAATTACCCTTATGTACGTATCCCTAAAAAGTCTTTTACTCCTCACATTAAATTATGCTGCAATTAAGGGTAGTTTAGTCATACTAACTATTTTTGTCTAGAATTTAGTATTTCCTCAATGAGTGTAACCAAGGCAAATTGGTCATTTAATGTGAAGAGGGAGTAGGATTCAATGAATAATAGCATATAATACTTCTTTGTTCTCAGATTTCGTGAAATGCCTATTCACCCCCATTTTCCTCGCTATCCCCTGTGAAGGTCAAATCAGACCCTTATTCATGTAATGCCATTGAACATATACATGCCATTAAGAAGTAATTGAGGAAATTGTAAATGCGCAAATAGCAATCACTAGTAAGTATTTTTTTTTTTCTGTCTGAGTTCCTCACCTGGTATTCAGTACTCACATTGGTATTCAGTACTCACATTGGAGTCATAACTACGCATTTTGCTTCGTGTAAGGTCCATCAAAAAAGGAAGCGCTCCCTATCCAGGATCTTTTTCTTTTTCAAGCTGAACTCAAAACCTATAATTGAGGGTGGGAGAATCCTGTCCATCTCTCAACTAACTCTTGATGGTGTAATGGGTGGTTGATTAACATAACTATCCGCTAGGTCAGGGTTAGTCTATGTGCAACGTCGCATCTACACAACATCAACGTACAGTTCAACATATTCCTACTTCATAAATATACTTCATGTACATGTTTACATTTTAAGAAGGAATATATAAACTCTTACAATTTTTCTTTCTCTTGAAAATGAGAAGCTTTATTCTGTTCTTATAAAAACTGAAAAACATTTTTGATGATCAACATAATAAGATCTCGTAGGATTTGAAATGAGTAATAACCCGTGATGATCCAACATAAGAACGTCACGCATGATCACAACCCTACTTAGGCTATTGAATATTAAAATGTGGAAGATGCCAGATGTCAATGTTAATTAAGGAAAAATGCTAGAGTCTCGCCTTTGTCGCCGGTTAAACCAATCAAAAGAATATTCCCATCTTTAACTTAATTAACTTCGCAAATCTATAATCTCTATGCATTTATTATTGATTAATTGCTTTCCTTCCTCTTGCCTGAGCTTTTTGTAATTAATTGCCTCTTGTCCATCTTAATTATAGTTTAAGACGAGATTGAGGGCTGGCTTATGTGTAATGAAATCTAACAAAAAACGCGATACTTAGAGTTTAAATTATTATTTTCTTCGACAAAATAAATGACAGTCTCATGTATATTTTCCTCTTAAATTAGTATTACAGTCTCATGAAGAAAGAAAATTTGTATGCCGGTGTCATAAAACTAAACATGGAAGAAAATATATATGTCCTCTATTGACCTTCTCTGTGTAGCTATTTTCTTTCAACTTAAGTATCAGTGGGGGAGGATAGTCAAATTGTAAAGGTGAGAACTTTGTCTTATGCTCATTTTACATTTATTTTATTCGTATAAGCCAACAGCAATTAACATAGAACTGACACTACACAGAATTCTAAAATCTCGTTGTCCTTCCAATCAGTACGTATACGTATCAAATTAACTAGGGTGGATCTACTGTGTTGGTTACGGGAATTCAATTATTTTTATAGTATCAACTTGAGATCACTATAAAAATACATAAATTTCGTTAAAATTTAAAAACGGTTTTATAATTAACACTTCTAAATATTTTTCTATATACAAAGCTAAGCTAATAATGACTATAGCATTTGAGAACTAGCAACTCACATGTTGATGTTCTACTCAAACAAATGCATTTTAATTTTGGCGTTCTTCATGGATCTTACAACCATTCTTAATCTCGTGAGCTTTCTTCTAATTTTGAAAATTTCTACATTAATTAGAGACACATCTCCCAAGGATTCATCTAAATTTCCTACACATATTTTCAGTACGCAACGTACGATTGACATTTTAGTCACTAAGCTATAAATGTACACATTAATCTTCACATTACTCCATAAGCAACATGGCTAACTTCAATACAATTCTATCTTTGCAACTTTTCATTTTCTCTTCTTCCATATTACTAATAATACCTTCTTGTTTAGCTTACAATGTGGTTAGTTTTGGGGCTAGAGGAGATGGAAGGACAGACTCAACCGCGCCATTTCTTCGTGCTTGGATGGCAGCCTGCAGCTCAGCTAAGCCGAATAACGTTTATGTTCCTCGAGGAACGTACGTTATTAGGCCAGTGACATTCACTGGCCCATGCCGGAGCAGAATTGAGTTCCGAATTGTCGGAACTGTCGTTGCTCCGGCAGATTATAATGTGATTGGAGGTTCTAGCTTTTGGATTTTGTTTTATAAAGTAAGTAGACTTTCTGTCTATGGTGGAACAATTGATGCTAAAGGACATGGTTTTTGGTCTTGTAGAAGATCTGGTCATTCTTGCCCTCCTGGAGCTAGGGTACGTATATAATTGATATCTAGGTTCCTCTTTAATTAACCTTATATTTATATTAGTATAACCAGAGTATAACTTCTATATATAGAATACCAGTGTAAAAGAATTTGTATACTATTAAATTAAATCATCTAAAATATTACAACACATAACGCCTGTAATAATATTTTACTACATTACTAGCTGGGGGCGTAATTATTTTTTTAAGTCAACTTACAAAATGTAATTATAGCACCGTTGACTCGGTAAAATTATTATTACGATTAAAATGGAAATAGCACATCTATACTACTCCATTGAGCAAGTAAGAATATAGAGAACTTCTAGTACTGTTTATTTTTGTTTAATTTTTGTAAGATATTTACCTGAGGTGAATTTAAATGGAAAAACATGGTTAATGATGAATCATGTAACTGATCCAACTTATTTATGGTTAAGACGTGGTTGTCATTGTTGTATTAAAGAATAAAAATTACTTTACAAGTTGCTATAATATTATTTTGATACTATGTATTGCATAATATGATCAATATATTTTCTCACACTAGCTTGATCTTTTTGCAGTCAATAACATTTTTGTGGTGTGATAATGTACTGCTAAGTGGATTGAAATCATTGAACAGCCAAATAATGAATGTGGCAATTGATTATAGTAGCCATGTGAGAGTCCAAAATGTGAGAATAAGATCTCCAAGTGGAAGTCCAAATACAGATGGGATTCATGTGGAGAATTCCAGGGATGTTACAATCAAAGATAGCATCATCCAAACTGGAGATGACTGCATTTCCATTGGCCCTGGCTCCATGAATATGTTGATTCAGAAGATTGGTTGTGGCCCTGGACATGGCATCAGGTATACCTAATTGTTTGCTTGACGAATTAACTTGAATAACCATTTACCCAACATTGTAAATTAAAAATAATCTGTGGATATATATATATATATATATATATATATATATATATATATATATATATATATATATATATATATAATCCAAAAAGTATAATAAATGTATAATTTATATATACTGGCTAGCAAAGTTTGCATAAAGATCCGTTAATAAAAGCTATTACAGAACATGGTAATAGGGCCTTTGTTTCTTGATACTCTGTTCGGAAAAGTATGGCGTCTAGGATTTAACTTATATATACTAACAATACCAAGAATTTTTACACTATTAACTAATTTACATTATATATAATTCATGTATAGTATATGTATATTCATATATAATTAATGCATAATTTATGTATAATGGATTGAAAAAGTAAACAATATATTTGGCACACTATTTTGCGTAAAAATCCCTCTTTTTTAAATAAAAAAAATTTCTCCCCCCCCCTTTCTTTTTATAACAAGAAGAATGAAATCATGAAGATTTGGTTTTCCTTTTGCAGCATAGGGAGTTTAGCAAACAGCTATAACGAAGCAGGAGTTCAAAATATAACAGTGGCAAATTCAGTATTCACTAAAACACAAAATGGTGTAAGGATAAAGTCATGGGCAAGGCCAAGTGATGGCTATGCTAAAAATCTCATGTTCAGAAACCTTGTTATGAGGAATGTTGGGTTCCCCATCCTCATTGATCAAAACTATTGCCCCGAAGACAACTGTCCTCACCAGGCATATAACCGACCGCAACTTACTTGTGATTGAGACGTAATAATTATTATATTGAATTCTGAACATATGATTGTTCTTAATGTAGGGTTCAGGAGTGAAGGTGAGTGAAGTGACATACAAGAATGTGAAGGGAACATCATCCACCCAACAAGCAATAAAATTAGATTGCAGTAATACAACTCCATGTACTGGTATTAAATTGCAAGATATAAAGCTCAGTTTCGTGGATTATCGATTGAGAAGGCCAGCTTTAACCTACTGTAGAAATGCACATGGCAGACATGGTGGCACCGTCATTCCAAAGAGTTGTTTTTAAAACAAATTAATACTAATGCATGATTATTAATATAAGTATAATTGATTCTCATTACAGTAAGTAAGATAGAGATACTGCTGTGTATACATATTTCCAACTTTCCAAAGGACAAAGGAAAAGAAGGCTCATTTCTCATGAGTATCATTTTCTTGTATAACTGGTCATTAGTTCAGTTTTGTTGGGTAGTTTTAAATAAAGAGATAATTTATTTATATGGAAGTTCTTGTCTAGAAGTGTACTACTTTATCTGCTTTTTCTATACAATATGTTTACTTTCAAAACGGATAACAATTGAATTTATATGCGATTTTAAGGATACATAGATTAGTTCAATACAAATGATTCTATGACGTTAAATTAAGCAAATAAAAGACGTAACAAATGACCAAACCAATGCTAAGAATGAATCCGGGCTTGATTAAAGGCTTAACAAAGGGCCTGCCTTTCAGTTCCGGGCTTACACTTGTGAAGAACTTATGAATAGGAACAAAAACTTTGAATAACTTTCAGAAACAGAAGTATATTGTCTTGGTATGTATGTTACAGTATGTTTCTAATGAATAATTAGTTTCTCCTTTATATAGTAGGGGAATTTTACCCTAAGTACAATTCTAAAAAATGTAAAAATCTTTCCTTTCACTAATCAACGATCCATCACTGATACGGACCGAGATTTACACCGTGACATCTGGTTGGGCATGGATATGGTGGCTAATCCTGATATAGTCGTCCTCGAGATGTCTGCTCATGATGCGGTTGTTAACGAACCGGCCCCCGAACCTCCCTTAAAAATATTTATCCCCGGGGGTTGCTCAGTTGGAGATGACTTTAAGGTCGAAAAACCTTCGTCAATGCAGGACCGAGGTGAAAGAGCGTTGAGGTATATATGCTCCATTACAAAAGATGTACTTCATGTGGTCCGAAGGGATTGCAATTGGGAAAATAAGGACGTAGTAGTCCCCGGGCCCAATGACGCCATAACTACCCACGTGGAGAGGTACCTAAGTGTTTACACTTATCCTTCATATTGGGCCCGGTGGACCCGGTTACTTTAGATTTTGTAAAAGGTACGAAGTATGCCTCGGGCAGATCCATCCATCATTATGGAGGGTCGTGATCCTCCTTTGTTACATCGTGAACAAGACCGAGTCTCATCGGTTTACCATCAGTCACCTACTCCTTCTATATAGCCCCTGAATCTTCCGAGGGGGACTAATAAAACTTACACGTCGGGCCAGCAAAGCCCCATTTTCGAGTATCGATGAAGGCCGGGATCAGGGCTGGCAGGGACGCTTCGTTCGGGTAAGGATCGAAGACTTGATTCCCCCCCAAGTTCATGCCATTCACTAAGAAGTGGAATGCATCTCGTAAGTACAGTTCATTTAAATGTCAATTTTATATTTATCTCCTTTCTGCTCACTAGTAATCATGGTGTTGCAACCGCTGCTCGAGTCCCTAATGCTATCCTCGGTTCAAGGACTGGATCGAGGGTATTTCTTCACAAATGCCTTATTCCGAGAGCTCATGGTGCAAACTCTCGAAAGGCCGATGAGAGGCCCATTCTCATGTAAGGCCTTTCCCCGAATAGGTAAAATCAGGCTTTCCTATTTGCATCATACTTACTCTTCTTCCCTCTCTTTTCTTTTTGTAGTTTTGCCTAAGACCACTGAGCTTAGGCCTTTAGAAGGAGACGAGGATGTGTCCTTCTCCATTGATTCCTCTGTTTTGGGACAACTCGGGGCCGCAACGGGGGATAATAAGAAGAGGAAAAGGAAGGCTTCGGGCTCCCCGACATGGATAAGAAGCCAAAGAAAAGGTTGGCTCGTAAGCCAAAGAAAAGTTTTGGCTCCCGAGCACCCGACTCGGACTCGCTTCTTCGGCTTAGGGATGAGCCCAAAGAAGATAATTTTTTTGTGGCCCACGGGACGACCCCTCTCGAGGATTAGGCAGCTATCCAGGGGGAGATTCATGAGGTCAATCTCCTTCCGATTTGGGAGGTTGATGTGGAGACGGGTGTCACACCTCCTTTTTCCGCGCCCGGGGGGGCGCAGGGGGAGTTTTTTCCAATTAAAGGACAATCGAAACGGGATTGGTTTAATTATTTCAGAGTCGCCACTTGGGAGGTTTAGGGTGTCCCAAGTCACCAATTTTAATCCCGAATCGAGGAAAAGAATGACCCTATATTACAGTCTGCGTACCAGAAATCTAGATAAGGAATTCTGTTAACCCGGGAGAAGGTGTTAGGCATTCCCGAGTTCCGTGGTTCTAGCACGGTCGCTCAATTGTTATATTCGGCTTGATTATCTGATTTTAAATACAATATGAACCAATGTGCCAATTTTAACTTTTTGCCGCTTTATTATTGTTATTTCAAAAGAATGTGAACATCGCTTAAAACACGTCTTTGGATTGCGTCACATGAAATGCACCCACAATCCGGAACGCATTTTATTTGATGTTTTGAGATTTGGATTTGGGTCGCATGAAATGCACACCCAAGTTTAAGAAAATAGATTATTAAACACGCGCCTAAAGAGACTATCGTGTTATTATTTTGGGAAGGCCACGAAATTCACTAAGCGGCCCTCCTGAATTCTAAGTAATTTAAAACAAGTATTTACTGAGGGCCCCGCAATTTGTATTTTTATTCGGCGAGGCTCATCTCATTCTTATTTTTTTTAAAGAATTTGCAACGTCATGGAAATGCATCTCAGGCCACGCCACAATCAATGCGCCCGTGACTAGAGACATATTTCGACTCCGTTGAGATTTGGATTTGGGTCACATAAATGTGCACCCGAGTTTAGGGAGATAACATTATTAAAGGCGCGCCTAAAGCAACTAGCGCATTATTATTTTGGGTAGGGCCGTGAAATTTGCTAAACGGCCCGTCCCGGAATCTAAGTATTTAATATATACATTTAGAGGGCTTCGCAATCTGTACGTTTTTATTTGGCGAAGCTAGTCTCATTTTACTTATTTTTTTTTTTATTATTATTTTTTTTTATATTTTTAAAGGGATGCCATTTTTATGCCTTTAACAGTACTAAACCTTATAGCCTATTTACAACTGAAATCTCATAACTCGTTACAATTTTAATAAAAGGAATCTAGCAAAATGAGTGTTTTGGAAGTAATAACAACAAGTAATGCTAGTTTTGTCCGAATGAACTAAGCAAGGGAAAAGACGAACAAATTGACGTTAAACTGTGTCATAGAACAACTAACCCTAACTTAATTAAATGATATCAAATAAACAAAAATACATAACACCAAAAAATGAACAAAACGCATATGGTGAAAACATAAGCAGAAAATTATCATATCAATTTATATATTGCATCTTCGAACATTTAACGTAACATTTCCTTATCTAATACTTGAGGTTTACTAACCTTTGAACCTCGGCAAACTCAGGACGACAAACACGACCCCGACGGAGTTCAAGCCGGACTTCACTGAACGAGGAACAACAACGAAACCCCGGAATAAACTCGACGAACCGGACCTCGACTCAACTTTTGGACTTTGGACTGGAACTCGACTTCAACTCGACCTCACTGACGGACTGTTTGGTCGATGACTGTGGGTCGTTGACGACGAGGGGGTGCGACGCAAAAGCATGCAGAACCAGCTGCTCGGAAACGCAGCGAAGCTGAAAATGGTGGAGCAGCTCCGTCGGGGTTGTCCGGTGGTGTTCAGGCGTTAGGGGTGGTGGTTTGCGACTGGTTTTTGTTTGGTTATGGTGGTTTCACGGTGGGGAAGACGACTGGTTGGAGGAGTTGGGTGGTCGTTCATGGAGTGTTGATGGTGGGGGGGTTGTTCGGAGGTTGACGACGGTGGTGATGGGGCTGGTGGTTATGGCGGAGATGCTTGGTCGACGGAGGGGAATGCGACGAAGCTGGTGTTTAGGCGTTGGAGGGGACAGTGGCAACGTAGGGGGGACGATGGTGGAGTCCGGGTATTTTGGACGTGGGAGGTGGTGCGAAGGTGACGGGGAGGCGGGGAATGGAGTTTGGGCTGGTGGTTTTCTGGAGTGGAGGCGACGACGGAGTGGTGGCTGACAGGTTGTGGGTTTTTTTCCGGTTAGGGCGTCGTTTACAGTAGGTTTTTTTAGGGTATTTGCTTCTTCTTCTTCTTCTTATGAAGAAGAAAGCGGAACAGTATATTCCTTTCCAAAAATTCCCAAGTCCTCTTTTTCAATTCAAAAAAATCCTCCTGCCTTTTGGCTTTCGTCCGTGTTTTGTATTGGAATGCCCATGAAAATGAGCCCCACGCGTGGTGGGGTTCGAGGCATATGTCCCCCACGCGTGGTGGGGTTCCCCACGTGTCCTGGACACGGTTTATTATGGGCTCGGTCCGAAAATTAGGCCTAAAACCGGGTAGTTTGAACCCGAATATTATTCTTTTGCCCGGACCCGAGAAATAGGAACACGTTGCTTAACTAGTCCTATGTAAGCAAAATAACTACCAAAAATAAGACTAGTATTTAAACAAAACTATATATTTTTAAATATTTTTCAAGATTTTAAAATAGCTACAAAAATATTAATAAAACTATTTTTTTGTAATTTTCGTAAATATTAAGATAAAATATGAAGTAATATTTTTTGTATTTTTCAAAGTTAAAATAACTATAACATATTAATAAAACTATTTTTGTAATTTTCGTTTTTTTTAATAAAGACAAAAATATGAAATAATATTTTTTGTATTAAAATGACTTCAAAACATTAATAGAATTATATATATATTTTTTGTTAATTTTCGAATTTATATAAAGTACCAAAATAAAGTGCAATTTTTGATTTTTTTCAAGTTTATGAGGGATACATAAACTAAAATTATATATATATTTTTTGTGATTTTCTTTTTTGCAACGAAATAAAGTAAAAATAGTTAAAATTGCTATACTAGTCCTAAATTAGATATTTAAGCTTAAGAACGTAAAAAATTCCCGGGGAGGGTCAAAAATCACGTGCTTATAGCTGCCCCTCTTTGACTGGAAACACGAAGAGTTTTCCGACAAAGAACGACTAGCCGTGTTTTTGACCCGACCATTACTTGGACGGACTATACTTCAGGAAAGGGAGGGAATGTGACCGAGCCCTGGTATCCGAGCTGCCTACATATCCTTGGTTATACAGGAATCAGGCCACGTGTAGTTCGGAAATGAGAGAGATGGTAGAGTGTACCGAGGTGAAGAGCCGATCGAGGTGCCGTTCCGTTGAGGTTCCGGTCCGCGGTCCTGTCATTACAACAAAAATGAAAACTGAAAAAGACTAACTAAGCCTATCAGCTACTTGTTACAAGGATTCCTATCTCTTAAGTCTTCTGAAACTTGGTCTTGAGTCTTGAATGGTGCTTCATGCAGACTTTGGATCTGAACCTTGATACTTGCTAGTTGTAGGTGCTAGTTCTTGAGCAGACCACATTTGTTCTCCACTTCCGTAATTTGGGTTCTTTTTTTTTTTTTTTCTTTTTCTTCTTGTTTTTTTCTTTTTGTTTTTTGGTGACCAGCTTTTGTTGATCATCCCAGACTGTTGACTTGCATTCTTGGGGCGAGCTTCTTGTTTCTTCTATCTTGGATTGAGTGCTGGGGATTTTTGTTGTAACCTTCTGCTTTCCAGTGGGTCACTGCTTGATCTTGAAACATGCTTCTCCGTTCTACAGGCGGACTCCTGACTTCTTCTATCTTCGACACGCCACAACCTCCGTTCTACAGGCGGGTCCCTGACAATCAAAACAAACAAAACAAACAAAATTTTCTAACCCAGTTTGTACTGGGAAGATTTGTGAGTCGTTAGCAAAATTGTAACTCACTTACACTACTGATTCAATGATGAGAGTAAACTAAAGACTAGGCTAGGATGTGCATCTCCTCTGAGTAAAACCAAAACTCTTGCTAGCAAATGTGTCTGCTAAAATAGAAACCTCAATGACTCAAACTAGAAAGTGTGTCTTCTATGGTTGAATCGGAATGAGCTAAACTAGGAAGTGTGTCTCCTAAGGGTGAAAACTTCAGTGACTAGAACTAGGAAGTGCGTCTCCTATGAATAAAATCTCGACTAGGAAGTGCGTCTCCTACGGGTAAACTTCAAAAACTGGACTAGGAATGGTGTCTCCTATGGTCGAACTTAAAATGAATCAAATTAGGAAGTGCGTCTCCTACTGGTGAAGCTTGCTTAGGAAGTGCGTCTCCTATTGGGAAAACTGTTCTTAGGAAGTGCGTCTCCTACTGGGTAAAACTTGCTTAGGAAGTGCGTCTCCTATTGGTGAAACTGAACCTAGGAAGTGCGTCTCCTATTGGTGAAATAAACTTAGGAAGTGCGTCTCCTATTGGTGAAACTTGCTTAGGAAGTGCGTCTCCTATTGGTGAAACTTGCTTAGGAAGTGCGTCTCCTATTGGTGAAACTGAACCTAGGAAGTGCGTCTCCTATTGGTGAAATAAACTTAGGAAGTGCGTCTCCTATCGGTGAAATTGAAACTTAGGAAGTGCGTCTCCTATTGGTGAAACTGAAACTTAGGAAGTGCGTCTCCTATTGGTGAAACTGAAACTTAGGAAGTGCGTCTCCTATTGGTGAAACTGAAACTTAGGAAGTGCGTCTCCTATTGGTGAAATAAACTTAGGAAGTGCGTCTCCTATCGGTGAAATTAACTTAGGAAGTGCGTCTCCTATTGGTGAAACTTATCTTAGGAAGTGCGTCTCCTATCGGTGGAATTAACTTAGGAAGTGCGTCTCCTATTGGTGAAACTTGCTTAGGAAGTGCGTCTCCTATTGGTGAAACTTGCTTAGGAAGTGCGTCTCCTATTGGTGAACCTATTCTTAGGAAGTGCGTCTCCTAATGGTAAAACTGAACTTAGGAAGTGCGTCTCCTATTGGTAGAACTAAACTTAGGAAGTGCGTCTCCTATGGGTGAAATGAACTTAGGAAGTGCGTCTCCTATGGTGAAACTGAACTTAGGAAGTGCGTCTCCTATGGTGAAACTGAACTTTAGGAAGTGCGTCTCCTATGGTGAAACTTGCTTAGGAAGTGCGTCTCCTATTGGTGAAACTGAAACTTAGGAAGTGTGTCTCCTATGGTGAAACTGATCTTAGGAAGTGCGTCTCCTAATGATAAAACTTGCTTAGGAAGTGCGTCTCCTACGGTGAAACTTATCTTAGGAAGTGCGTCTCCTACTGATAAAACTTGCTTAGGAAGTGCATCTCCTACTGGTGAAACTTATCTTAGGAAGTGCGTCTCTTACTGATAAAACTTGCTTAGGAAGTGCGTCTCCTACTGGTGAAACTTATCTTAGGAAGTGCGTCTCCTACTGGTGAAACTTATCTTAGGAAGTGCGTCTCCTACTGGTGAAACTGGACTTAGGAAGTGCGTCTCCTATTGGTGAACCTATTCTTAGGAAGTGCGTCTCCTAATGGTAAAACTGAACTTAGGAGGAAATGCATCTCCTATGGGTAAAACTGAACTTAGGAGGAAATGCATCTCCTATGGGTAAAGACGTGGAATGTATGCCTCTATTATCTGGGCGGGCTCCCAATTTCAACACTTGAAATAAAAGACTGAATGTATGCCTCTGTTATCTGGGCGGGCTCCCAATTTCAACACTTAAAATTAAAGACTGAATGTATTCCTCTGTTATTATGGGCGGGCTCCCAATTTCAACACTTGAAAGTAAAAACTGAATGTATGCCTCTGTTATCTGGGCGGGCTCCCAATTTCAACACTAAAAAAATAAAAAGACTGAATGTATGCCTCTGTTATCTGGGCGGGCTCCCAATTTCAACACTTAAAATAAAAGACTGAATGTATGCCTCTATTATCTGGGCGGGCTCCCAATTTCAACACTTGAAAGTAAAAACTGAATGTATGCCTCTATTATCTGGGCGGGCTCCCAACTTCAACACTTAAAAGTAAAAACTGAAACCAACATATCCTATTTGAGGGCGGATGAACCCAACATATCCTGTTTGAGGGCGGATGAACCCAACAGATCCTATTTGAGGGCGGATGAACCCGACAGATCCTATTTGAGGGCGGATGAACCCGACAGATCCTATTTGAGGGCGGATTAACCCAACAGATCCTATTTGAGGGCGGATGAACCCAACAGATCCTATTTGAGGGCGGATTAACCCAACATATCCTATTTGAGGGCGGATTAACCCAACATATCCTATTTGAGGGCGGATTAACCCAACATATCCTATTTGAGGGCGGATTAACCCAACATATCCTATTTGAGGGCGGATGAACCCGACAGATCCTATTTGAGGGCGGATGAACCCGACAGATCCTATTTGAGGGCGGATTAACCCAACATATCCTATTTGAGGGCGGATGAACCCAACATATCCTATTTGAGGGCGGATGAACCCAACATATCCTATTTGAGGGCGGATGAACCCAACATATCCTATTTGAGGGCGGATGAACCCGACAGATCCTATTTGAGGGCGGATTAACCCAACATATCCTATTTGAGGGCGGATTAACCCAACAGATCCTATTTGAGGGCGGATTAACCCGACAGATCCTATTTGAGGGCGGATGAACCCAACAGATCCTATTCGAGGGCGGATGAACCCAACAGATCCTATTCGAGGGCGGATGAACCCAACAGATCCTATTCGAGGGCGGATGAACCCAAAATATCCTATTCGAGGGCGGATGAACCCAAAATATCCTATTCGAGGGCGGATGAACCCAAAATATCCTATTCGAGGGCGGATGAACCCAAAATATCCTATTCGAGGGCGGATGAACCCAAAATATCCTATTCGAGGGCGGATGAACCTAAAATATCCTATTCGAGGGCGGATGAACCCAAAATATCCTATTCGAGGGCGGATGAACCCAAAATATCCTATTCGAGGGCGGATGAACCCAAAATATCCTATTCGAGGGCGGATGAACCCAAAATATCCTATTCGAGGGCGGATGAACCCAAAATATCCTATTCGAGGGCGGATGAACCCAAAATATCCTATTCGAGGGCGGATGAACCCAAAATATCCTATTCGAGGGCGGATGAACCCAAAATATCCTTAAGACTTGAAAATGTCTTACCTCGAATACTTGCTGGGGATTGGGATGAATTTTCCTTTTCTACCTTCCCCAATTTTTATTATTCTTTTTTTATTTATTTATTTATTTATTTATTATTATTATTTTTTTGTTTTTGCATAGCTTCTTCCTTCGAAGACTACCTCCCTTGATTTACTTACCTGTTGGGGGTAAAATGTTATCAGCTGAGGGTACCTGACTTCCAGAAAATTTTCTGAATGAAAGGAAAATTTTCTGCCCCAGTTTGATAATATCCCTTGTGGCATGCGTTTCTGCATCAATGCCATTTCCTTAACCTGTTTCAAATCAAACAAAATTTGTTAGTTTAAAACATGGTGGTTGGTTGTGATACTCCCAACGGGATGGATTTCCCTTTTCCCTTCCTTGCTTTGCGTTGCACAGACTTGTTGGGGATGATCTTATGTGCTGGGGATAATCCCTTCCTGCTGGGGGATATCCCTCTTCTTTTGTGGCATAGCTTGGAAACTGGCATTTTCCTCGACCTTTCAGTCTAGTATGGATTTCGCCAAATCATGCTCACTGCTTTCCTTGCTTTGTTCATGGGCCTTGGCCTTGAGGCTATAACTTTTGATAAAGGCAATGGTATCCCTCTTGACACTTGTCAATCCTTTTGTCAATTCCCTTTGCTGGGGATATCTTTTTGACACTGGCCTCGCGCTTGTTCCTCGCTGACTATACCATTTGGATATACTAGTCAGATCTCATCTTGGAAAGCTGATGGCATATTTTTGAAGTCATTTCATACTTGTTCTGACCGGACAGACTCTATTGGGGAAATTTTTTATGAAAGGAGAAAAATAACAGAAACAAAATAAAAGACAAAGGAAACGATGACTCTTTTACAAAAGAAACTATAAATAAAAACCTATCAAACGCAGATACCGACTCTAATGGCCATGACATGCGTATGTGGCCTATCCTCTACCGTCAATCATCTTTCAAGATCTTCAATTGGCGATTCCCCATCTGATTCTCAATCTTATTCGACTTGTAGTGCCCGAAGGGTTTTCACTATCAAGTCTCTCTCATTTTTGGGTTTTCTCTCAGCTTTCATCGCCTTATGGTGCCTGTGAAGGTTTTCACCAATAAGACTCTCGTTTTATATCTCTCTCCAGCTGGGGGATTTGGAGTGTCGCCGGTATGACTCTTTCTGCTGGAGATTAGAGTCCTTTCTGCTGTGGAACAGAATGTTATGTTCGCCGGTAAGACTCTTCATTTGTCTGACTTGGCATCTTTTGAAGACTGATCGGAAGGTCTTTCTTTGGACCGTAATGTGGGTTTTGGATAGGGCTAGAAAGAAAGGGTATTAAAGGCTCAAAAATGCATTAATTTTTGGGTTATTAATTACAACCTTCGGAATTAGATTTATTTACAACAAACGCAACTTTTGCCCCAGTTTCTTGCTTGGGGATATTTTAATTATTTTTTTTTCATTTTTCAAAACTATGACCGAGCCGTGAAGCGCCTACGTATCCTCTTTGAGGAATCAGGTCAAACGTAGTTCCCAATTCCTCTTTTCCATTTTCTTTTTTTTTTCTTTCTTTTCTTTTCTTTTCTTTTTTCTCCTTTCTTTTTGTCGTTTTTTTTTTCTTTTATTCTTCTTTTTCCATTTTGTTGTTTTCTTTTCTTTCTTTTCTCTTACCTGCCATGCTCGCGTATTTTATTCGTTGCTACTAATTCCGAACGAGGGGTATGAAAGAAAATAAATAAGGCTCAAAAGGGGTAACGAAGGATAAAGTGTTTGGGTAGCAGAACAAAATGCCTTCGTCATTCCAGTCTTCAAAACATGCCAAGTGCAAACAACACACTTTAAATTTGTAGTCTCTTCTGATGGTGCTGGACTTGACAATTATGTTAAACATTTTATTTTTCCTTTGTCATTTCTAAGCACCGTTGGGCGACACTCCCATTCTCATTATTATGAATGACCCTCATGCCAATTTAGGCAAATCTTTCTTTAACGGTTTTCTTTGTGTTTAACTTGCCCCAGTTCAACATGACCCGAGCTCTGAATAATCTCAACCGTCCTTATTTCCTTTAAATGGTCTGAATCGCCTTTCCAGGGTTTTATGATTAACTTTTAAGATTAGGCCCAAACTGGGTGCGCATGTCATGTCCCTAGAATCGGCATTGAACAAAAATGGTAAAAAGGACCAAACAAAAGATGACTGGAAATAATAAAAGATTGGATTTTGTGCTAGACTACCGGTGAAATGGTTTGAATAACAAACAAACGAAATAAAAATCCTAAACAACCTGGACAAAACTAAAACAAACCGCCATGACAAAACGGAAAGATAAGCGGAAAGATATTGACACAAAACAAAATCCGAATTACAATCCTAATAATCCGAACAAACAGGAATGACAACAAAATAAGCCACCAACTGCTTCTTTCTTGTTAACCAAGGAACGGAGCGTCCTCCCATTTTATCAAACTTGGCATCGTAGCCACTGAGCTTTGCATTAGTATTGCAATGACGATTGCCAACTTCCATATCATTACCCTTAGTCAACAAGTTCCCAATAGGACTCGAATGCTTCCGTCATCAAGCCTGATCCCCGCAGAGTGTGCATCAGGAGGTGCGAGTAAAGGATTCTGGGTGTCACTGTCCGGCTTACCACAAACCAACCACCTTAACTTTGTGATCCAAAACGAAACAGGTTAAAATGGACTCAATCGGTCCTCATTATTGACAACATTTTTTCTTCTTCTTTTTCGATGTTTTTCTTCTTCTTTTTTTTTTTCGCTTTTTCTTTTTCATTTTTTTTCATTCTTTTTTTTCATTTTTTTTCATTTCTTTTTTTCATTTTTTTTTCTTTTTTTCATTTCTTTTTTTTCTTGTGGTCGAATCTTATGGAGATTGCCTACGTATTATGACCCCGCATGAATCAGACCTTGCGTAGTTCGGACCAATAAAAGATAAACAACACTAAACACACTTTTTTTTTAAAAGTTTAAAACAAACTGGGTTTCAAGGATTTAAAGATTACCCACCAGCTTGAAAATTAAACAACCCGCATGTTCGAATCAAAAGATTGGTAGACTTAAAAACAAAATTCCAGCTCCCTTTCTCTGTTCGACAAATGCAACCAAATGGTTATTTTTTGCAAATGTGGCCCCTTCCAATTTTCACATGAATTTTGAGGCCGGGGAGGATTATTTTGACACTTTAAAACTTGTCCATTCTTTTACGAAAATAACCTTTCGACAACTGAAAGATACTCTAAGGCTATTTCGGCAAGAACGGTTTAAGACGCGGCCGAAGCTGGCTCGGCTTATTATGACAAATTTTGAACGGTATTCACTTGACCGTCGACTCTTTGTTTTTTTTTCAAATTATGATAAAACTTGGTGTTGCAAAACACGGCCCTTCAGCGTCTCGGGGACGAATCTTTTTTAAGGCTGTGTGGGTCAACTGGACCAAAATCCTAAACATGACCCAAAGGTGGCTGTTTATGCAAAGTCAGCCTTCCGGCGTCCCTTTCGGGAACATTTGGCTATTTATGACAAAGCAGAATCACCTGGCTTATTTATGACTCCTAAAATTTGACATATTTGTTTTTGCTATTTTTTTTTGTAAAAAGGGGGAAGTTACATCACTAGACTTATTTACGACAAAATTAAAAATCTTTGACACATTTTTTTTATTTTTTATTTTATATTTGTTTTTGGATTTTTTAGCAAAAGGTGGGGTTGGACCCGATGAGGGTTGCCTACGTATCTCACATCCGGTGAGAATCAAACCCGCGTAGTTCGGGCAAATAAACTGTTTTTGAGAGGACCCTTTTCCATTTTCTATATTTTTTTTTATTATTATTTTCACAACAATCAAATAGACTATTATTCTATTATTTTTTAATTTATAACAAACAAACGAATTAACGAAAAACATAAAACATTCCTTCTTTTTGAGAAGGTGGGGGTTGGACCCGATGGGGGTTGCCTACGTATCTCACATCCGGTGAGAATCAAACCCGCGTAGTTCGGTCAATCAAGGATAAGTAGATGAACTAACTTTTTTGAATTTGAAAGAACTACTTTAAAAGAAGAAAGGAAGTATATTTTTTATTTTTGATTGATTTTCTTTTTAAAAGAAACACTTCTAAGATATATTTTTGAATTTCATTTGCTTTTTTTTATTCTAAAGAAGAAGAAGAAAATATTTTTTGGAATTTTACCTTTAATAAAAGAAATGCTTCTAAAATGTTTTTTTTTTCTGAATTTTCTAAAGAAGAATCAAAATATTTTCGGATTTTTATTTATCTATTTTATCTTTTTTTGAATTTTGAACTTTCTTTTGAATTTTATTTTTGGATTATATATATACTTATTTTTGGAACAAATAATAAAACTCTTTTTATTTTTATTTCTGGCATTTTCATAGACAAACAAAATAAATAAAATAAAACATTTTTTTTAAAAAAACAAACTCTTTTTCATTTTCATTTAATGGCAAAACAAACTATTTTCTTTAATATTTTTTAAAAAACAGACAGAACAATGGTGATTTTTTATTTTATTTTTCCTTTGCTTTTAATATAACAAACTAACAAGACATTTTTTCATTTTTAAAATTTCGGCAGAGTTTCGACTCTACTCGGACTTCTATGCTGTTATTTTCTCCTCTTTTTCACGATTTATTTTTAATCTGTGGAAAATAATGAAAACATACAAAATCTTTTTGAATTTTCATGCTTTGTTTTATTTGTAATTTTTTATTTTATTTATTATTTCTTTCAAAAATGTGGCATGGGAGACATAACGATTTCCAAGACTTCTTGGATTCCGCAAATGCTCCTCATGCGCTTTTCCCAACATATGAAGCGTGGGGGACATATGGGAATTCCAAGACTTCTTGGATTCCACAAATGTTCCCCATGTGTTTTCCCAAAAAGCAAGCGTGGGGGACATAGGGAATTCCAAGGCTTCTTGGATTCCACAAATGTTCCCCATGCTTTGATTAAAATAACATCATGCTGGAAATGACCCAATGACCCATACGCCCTTGACTAAATACAACATGTAGCACATAGGATGCCGAAAGATTGTCTATTATTTTCAGGTTGCTTGTCCTAGACGGACCCAACCCCTGTGTTGAGTCCCCTAAGTCAAATGCACATGATGCAAATAAACGTTCCTACTAGGGATCCGGCATGTGGCTTTGTTATACTAGGTTCAGAACCTGGGTGTTTGTTCTAGACCTGGCTTACCCGAGCGGACAGCTCGAGCCGAGGGGGGGCAGCGTACCGGGAATACAGAAGCTTCACCGGCTTAGCAACTTGTCCGAACCTCGTTCTAAATTGGGATTTGACACTATACAGAAAAGAAGTCATACGAAGTACACCCTTCTTCATGATTTAGAAGACTCATAAAGGATATGGGTTTCGGCACAGTTTATATACAGTTCAAATAATATCAAAGCGGTAAAAGAAGCATTTAACACATTAGGCTCAAACATGTAAAAATCAGATAATAGATAAAGCCAAATAATAACAATTATTTTAAGCTCGAATTCTTAACCCTGAACCAGTGGTTCTGGGTCCAATCCCCAGCAGAGTCGCCAGAGCTGTCACACCTCCTTTTTCCGCGCCCGGGGGCGCAGGGGGAGTTTTTTCCAATTAAAGGACAATCGAAACGGGATTGGTTTAATTATTTCAGAGTCGCCACTTGGGAGGTTTAGGGTGTCCCAAGTCACCAATTTTAATCCCGAATCGAGGAAAAGAATGACCCTATATTACAGTCTGCGTACCAGAAATCTAGATAAGGAATTCTGTTAACCCGGGAGAAGGTGTTAGGCATTCCCGAGTTCCGTGGTTCTAGCACGGTCGCTCAATTGTTATATTCGGCTTGATTATCTGATTTTAAATACAATATGAACCAATGTGCCAATTTTAACTTTTTGCCGCTTTATTATTGTTATTTCAAAAGAATGTGAACATCGCTTAAAACACGTCTTTGGACTGCGTCACATGAAATGCACCCACAATCCGGAACGCATTTTATTTGATGTTTTGAGATTTGGATTTGGGTCGCATGAAATGCACACCCGAGCTTAAGAAAGTAAATTATTAAACACGCGCCTAAAGAGACTATCGCGTTATTATTTTGGGAAGGCCACGAAATTCACTAAGCGGCCCTCCTGAATTCTAAGTAATTTAAAACAAGTATTTACTGAGGGCCCCGCAATTTGTATTTTTATTCGGCGAGGCTCATCTCATTCTTATTTTTTTTAAAGAATTTGCAACGTCATGGAAATGCATCTCGGGCCACGCCACAATCAATGCGCCCGTGACTAGAGACATATTTCGACTCCGTTGAGATTTGGATTTGGGTCACATAAATGTGCACCCGAGTTTAGGGAGATAACATTATTAAAGGCGCGCCTAAAGCAACTAGCGCATTATTATTTTGGGTAGGGCCGTGAAATTTGCTAAACGGCCCGTCCCGGAATCTAAGTATTTAATATATACATTTAGAGGGCCCCGCAATTTGTCCCTTTTATTTGGCGAGGCTCGTCTCATTTTACTTATTATTTTTTTTATTATTATTATTTATTTTATTTTTTTATATTTTTAAAGGGATGCCATTTTTATGCCTTTAACAGTACTAAACCTTATAGCCTATTTACAACTGAAATCTCATAACTCGTTACAATTTTAATAAAAGGAATCTAGCAAAATGAGTGTTTTGGAAGTAATAACAACAAGTAATGCTAGTTTTGTCCGAATGAACTAAGCAAGGGAAAAGACGAACAAATTGACGTTAAACTGTGTCATAGAACAACTAACCCTAACTTAATTAAATGATATCAAATAAACAAAAATACATAACACCAAAAAATGAACAAAACGCATATGGTGAAAACATAAGCAGAAAATTATCATATCAATTTATATATTGCATCTTCGAACATTTAACGTAACATTTCCTTATCTAATACTTGAGGTTTACTAACCTTTGAACCTCGGCAAACTCAGGACGACAAACACGACCCCGACGGAGTTCAAGCCGGACTTCACTGAACGAGGAACAACAACGAAACCCCGGAATAAACTCGACGAACCGGACCTCGACTCAACTTTTGGACTTTGGACTGGAACTCGACTTCAACTCGACCTCACTGACGGACTGTTTGGTCGACAACTGTGGGTCGTTGACGACGAGGGGGTGCGACGCAAAAGCATGCAGAACCAGCTGCTCGGAAACGCAGCGAAGCTGAAAATGGTGGAGCAGCTCCGTCGGGGTTGTCCGGTAGTGTTCAGGCGTTAGGGGGGGTGGTTTGCGACTGGTTTTTGTTTGGTTATGGTGGTTTCACGGTGGGGAAGACGACTGGTTGGAGGAGTTGGGTGGTCGTTCATGGAGTGTTGATGGTGGGGGGGTTGTTCGGAGGTTGACGACGGTGGTGATGGGGCTGGTGGTTATGGAGGAGATGCTTGGTCGACGGAGGGGAATGCGACGAAGCTGGTGTTTAGGCGTTGGAGGGGACAATGGCAACGTAGGGGGGACGATGGTGGAGTCCGGGTATTTTGGACGTGGGAGGTGGTGCGAAGGTGACGGGGAGGCGGGGAATGGAGTTTGGGCTGGTGGTTTTCTGGAGTGGAGGCGACGACGGAGTGGTGGCTGACAGGTTGTGGGTTTTTTTCCGGTTAGGGCGTCGTTTACAGTAGGGTTTTTTTTTTAGGGTATTTGCTTCTTCTTCTTCTTATGAAGAAGAAAGCGGAACAGTATATTCCTTTCCAAAAATTCCCAAGTCCTCTTTTTCAATTCAAAAAAATCCTCCTGCCTTTTGGCTTTCGTCCGTGTTTTGTATTGGAATGCCCATGAAAATGAGCCCCACGCGTGGTGGGGTTCGAGGCATATGTCCCCCACGCGTGGTGGGGTTCCCCACGTGTCCTGGACACGGTTTATTATGGGCTCGGTCCGAAAATTAGGCCTAAAACCGGGTAGTTTGAACCCGAATATTATTCTTTTGCCCGGACCCGAGAAATAGGAACACGTTGCTTAACTAGTCCTATGTAAGCAAAATAACTACCAAAAATAAGACTAGTATTTAAACAAAACTATATATTTTTAAATATTTTTCAAGATTTTAAAATAGCTACAAAAATATTAATAAAACTATTTTTTTGTAATTTTCGTAAATATTAAGATAAAATATGAAGTACTATTTTTGTATTTTTTCAAAGTTAAAACGACTATAAAATATTAATAAAACCATTTTTTGTAATTTTCGTAAATATTAAGATAAAATATGAAGTAATATTTTTTGTATTTTTCAAAGTTAAAATAACTATAACATATTAATAAAACTATTTTTTGTAATTTTCGTTTTTTTTAATAAAGACAAAAATATGAAATAATATTTTTTGTATTAAAATGACTTCAAAACATTAATAGAATTATATATATATTTTTTGTTAATTTTCGAATTTATATAAAGTACCAAAATAAAGTGCAATTTTTGATTTTTTTCAAGTTTATGAGGGATACATAAACTAAAATTATATATATATTTTTTGTAATTTTCTTTTTTGCAACGAAATAAAGTAAAAATAGTTAAAATTGCTATACTAGTCCTAAATTAGATATTTAAGCTTAAGAACGTAAAAAATTCCCGGGGAGGGTCAAAAATCACGTGCTTACAACGGGTTCTAAGACTCCCCGAGATACTGGCTCTGCTCCTAAGGAAGCGCCCAGTATAATAGATATTTCAGGGTCGCCTTCCTACACAAAGTCCATGCTCGAGGAGGCCTAAGCAGGGAAGGAGAGGTCCGATGAAGGGGTTCATGGCGCAGACGATCCCCTTTGTTCCCTTTTCAATGGCGTGGACTCGTCTGTTTTGGAAGATTTTTCTGGGATGGGCAACCTAGAAATGCTGAGGAAGGATCCGTCTTCGAAAGTTGGCTGGCCGAGTTCGAGACCAAAGTTAATCAACCAGTTCCCTGCATCGAGTGCGGATTATGGTCATAAGAGAATAATCATCACTGTCCCGGAGGATGCCCGAGTTCTTTCTGCTCCCATGGGAGTAGCGAGCTAACTCCGATGCCTGGTGACCGAGAAGGACCAGGTAAAAATGAATGAGGTGAACATGTCGTGCCTTTTTAATAAGGCACAACAAGCGCTGAATCGGATAAGACATTATTATGTACCTTCAAACTTTTACTTAGGTTTGATATTTCTCATATTCTTCACCTTTTTGTAGGCCTCAGTACTTCATCACGAGGGTTTTCTCCGTTATCGGGCCGAAGTTAATCAGCTTAAGCTCGAGGTCAAGGAACTGGCCCCCAAAAGGGATAAGTATAGGCTCCTCAGTGAGCAACAAGAAAGGGCCATCAAGGACCTTCTGGCCGAGCTTGTTGGGGCTCAGAAAGAGGCTTCTACCCTGAGGCAGGAACATGTCGATCTGGTCGAAAAAGGTAAAAGGTTTTTGAAGTTAGAAATAAGGAATTAGCCATGGTGATTAACGACCAACTCCAAGCTGAAATGAACGAGGTCCAAGCCATAGCCGATTATTTGTAGATCAAAATGGATCGGTTAGCTTCAAATAAGAAAACCGCGCAGGCACAGCTAGCATCGGTAGAGGTTCAAATTTGGGTAGCGAAAGAGAAAGCCGATAAGTGGTCCCAACCAAATGTTGAACTCTGAGCGCAACTGAGCTCGGCTATGACGAAGCAGGACGCCCTCGGTAATAAATATGAAACTATAAAGTTTTAACTACGCACAATCCCTATCGATGATAAGGATATGGTGCCCCAGTATAAGGTCGATGTCGAAGTAGTCGAGGCCCGCATGAAGACCAATGCAGAATATACGAGGCGGCTAGTTCAGAGGGAGACACTCGAAGAGATTCATGCCCAGGGCTTCGATCTATCAGTCGAGATCAAAGAAGCCAAAAGACGAGAGGTCGACGCAAATAAGTTTTCCTAACCCGAAAGCGTGGGGGGCTCTAATGGTTTTGATTGAGAATCAGGCCTGGTGAAGATTAAGCATGAGTGCCTGAGAATTTTTTTAGTTTGTGTATTGTTGTATATATCTTTTGTTTATTTTGAGGCCGTTCTTGTTGGGCCTTTGTAAAGACATTCCGGAATGTATAAAATTTTCCCTTTTCGGCAAATTCGAGTCTTCACTTTCTGAGCATTTTTTCATAGTTTCTAATTCTAGTACATGTTTCTAACGACTTAGTATAGAATCGGATGTAATAATAACAAGGCATTTATTTTTCGGAAAATCGGACAGAGCCTGACTTTGATGCAACTGTATTTGCTCGACGCTTTGAAAATTCGGAGTGACCAGAGTTTTTTCCCAAGATTCTTAAGTATTTTAAGACGATGCTTTTGCCAAGGGTAATCTCATAGCTAGTTTTGGATTTTTATGAAGGCCTTATATTTTGATTACTGACTTTGGACGTCTCCGAACAGTATTTTAGGGTGGTCATTGCCTTCTAGGTTTAGGCACTACATAATATGTCTTGTGCTTCGGGGATTTGATAACCCGAATTGCTCGAATTTCTTTTCGGACGATAGTCCCCGAGTGAGGGTAGCCATTCGGCTCAATAGTTTTCAAATAGGAATATCCCTTAGGCTCAAGTAGGGGCAGCCCTTGGGCTCGATAGTCCCCAAATAGGGATAGCCCTTAGGCTCGATGCTTTAATAGGTAACGATATGTAATAGCAAGGTGGGAAAATTCTTTCATTTCTATATGTAATGTACATGATAGAAGGTGAGTAAAACTTGTATTATAGCTTCGATGGCCTATGCGAGCATGGTTCATTTGACCATTTGTACCTTACAATAAATCCTAACCACTGGACATAAGCCGTTCAAGCACAAAGTTGCTTACTTTACTTGCTAAGAAGTCAAATTCGAGGGCGATGTCCCCTAGTATTCAAGGTCAATCTTGAGAGGGCTCGGATACTGTTGATGCGACCATTGATTCTGATTTAAAACTGGCGTTTGAATCTAAGTTAGAACGATCCACTATTGCCTCGTTAAAAACCTTACTGGAAAATCCATTTGGGACAAACCAGTTCAAAGGAAAAAGAGTGCAACGCGTGCTTCCAGACCTAATAGTCATACTTACCCTTGGACAATGCCTGCAAGTGTTAGTCTGATTTGTAATATTATAAAGAGGTAAATGAAAACGTACCTTAGCAATAATATCGCCTTAAGTGTTCCACGTTCCTGTTGTTCGGTAGTTGTGTGTTGTATTCTGCTTTGAGTTTGTACGAGCCTTTGCCAGTAATTTCGATGACTCGATATGGTCCTTCCCGATTTGACCTCATCTTTCCCTTGTTCGCTTTCTAGGTATGCAACGTCACTTTCCTTAACACTAAGTTCCCAATTTTGAAGTGTTGGAGACTGACTCTTTGATTGTAATATCTTTCAATCCGCTGCTTCTGGGCGGCCAACCGGACTAGGACGACCTCCCATCTTTCATCCAATAGTTTTAGGCTCGTACTCATGGCCTCATCATTTTACTTCTTGGTTGCATATTGGTACCTGAGACCTGGTTTCCCCACTTTGACCGGTATCAATGCTTCGGCATTGTAGACCAACAAAAATTGGGTGGCTTCGGTGCTGGATTTTGAAGTTGTACGGTAAGCCCACAAGACTTCAGGTAGAATTTCCTTCCACTTTTCTTTGACATCGGTCATCCTCTTCTTTAAATTTTGGAGTATGGTCTTGTTTGTGGACTCTGCTTGTCCATTTCCGCTTGGGTGATCGGGGGTGGATAGAATTTTTTTGATCTTATGATCGTTGAAAAACTTGCTTACCTTGCTGCCGATGAACTGTTTCCCGTTATCACATACGATCTCGGTCGGTATCCCAAACCAGCATATTATGTGGTCCCAAATAAAATTAATGACTTATTTTTCTTGGACTTTCTCGAGCGCTTGAGCTTCAACCCATTTAGAAAAATAGTCAGTCATAAACAATATGAATTGAGCCTTACCAGGTGCCCATGGCAGTGGGCCGACGATCTATTCCCTACTTCATGAACGACCATGGGAACAAGACCGAATGCAGTAACTCGCCGGGTTGATGGATCATTGGTGTGTGTCTCTGACAGCCATCACATCTTCGTACAAAATCCTTTGCATCTTCCTCCATATCGATCCAGTAGTAGCTGGACCTGATTATCTTCCGAACCAAAGATTCTGCCCCCGAATAGTTTCCGCAGGTGCCTCGCGAACTTCTCTCAAGACATATTCGGTGTCTCCCGACCCCAAGCATACATCGAGCGTGACATCAAATGTTCTTTTGTACAAGGTACCTTCGGACAGGCTGAACCTAGCTGCTTTCATGCGTAGAGCTCTTGACTCTTTAGGATCCAAGGGTAATTTCCCCGTCTTCAGGTAATTTATATACTTGTTTCTCCAATCCCAAGTTAAACTTGTTGAATTTATTTAGGCTTGGCCTTCTTCCATTACCGATTTCATACGCTGCACGATCATTCCCGAGTCGAAGTTGTCGTCATCAATTGATGACCCAAGTTAGCCAGAGCATCGACTTTGCTATTTTGATCCTGGGGTACGTGCTGTAGGGTCCATTCCTTGAATCGATGCAGCATTATCTGTAATTTGTCTAAGTACCTTCGCATCTGTTCCTATTTTACTTCGAATGTCCCATTGGCTTGATTTACCACAAGGAGCGAGTCGCACTTAGCTTCGACTACTTCGGCTCCAAGGCTTTTAGCCAATTCAAGACCTGTAATCAGGGCCTCATACTTGGCCTCATTGTTAGTCAATTTCACAGTTCAAATAGATTGCCTAACTATATTACCCGTAGGCGGCTTCAACACGATGCCGAGACCGGTGCCCTTTGCATTCGAGGCACCATCCGTAAAGAGGGTCCAGGTTCCGTAGGAAGTCCTCGAGGTTAACAAAAATTCCTTTTCAACTTTGGATATTAAGGCCGACGTAAAGTCAGACACGAAGTCTGCCAAAATTTGAGATTTGATGGCAATCCGAGATTGATATTCGATATCGTACCTGCTAATTTCTACGGCCTACTTGGCCAATCGGCTTGAGAGCTCAGGTTTGTGCATAATGTTCCTTAGTGGGTAAGAAGTTACGACGTATATGGGGTGGCATTAAAAATACGACTTTAACTCTCTGGAAGCGCTTAGCAAAGTGAGCGCAAATTTTTCTAGGTGAGGATACCTTGCTTCGGCATCGCCTAGAGTTCTACTAATATAATAGACAGGAAATTGCATACCTTCCTCTTCCTAGACTATGACTCCGCTTACTGCTATCTCGGATACTACTAAGTATAGGTATAGATGCTCGTCTGCCTTAGAGTATGGAACAAGGGTGGACTCAAAAGGTACCATTTGAGTTCCTCTAAAGCTTGTTGGCACTCCGGGGTCAACGAAAAGTTATTCTTTTTCTTTAATGATGAGAAGAACCAATAGCTTTTATCGGAGGACCTCGATATGAACTGGCCCAGGGCAGTTATGCGCCCGATTAGCCTCTGAATGGCCTTGACACTGTCCACCACGGTGATATCTTTTATAAATTTGATTTTTTTTCGGATTGATCTCGATCCTACGGTTGGACACCATGAATCCAAGGAATTTTTCGGACCCAACCTCGAATGTGCATTTCTCCGGGTTCACCTTCATATTATATTTCTTCAGTATGTTGAAGGTTTCCTGCAAATGTTTCAAATGGTTCTTTGCTCGTAGGGACTTAACTAATATGACGTCAGTGTAAACTTCCATCGATTTTCCTATTTGTTCTTCGAACATTCGTTTTACTAGGCGTTGATAAGTTCCACCGACATTTTTTAGCCCGAATGACATCACGTTGTAGCAATAGGTATCGAGTTTAGTGATAAAAGAAGTTCTTCTTGATCGCCTGGGTCCATCTGGATTTGATTGTACCCGGAATAGGCATCAAGAAAGCTGAGTATCTCGTGCTCGGCTGTTGCATCGATCATGCGATCGATGTTAGGCAAAGGAAAAGAATCCTTGGGGCACGCCTTTTTCAAGTCTTTGTAATCTACGCACATTCTTAATTTATTTTCCTTTTTAGGCACTTCTACTACGTTAGCTAACCAGTTCGGGTAATTTAACTTCCCGAATTGACCCTCTTTTAAGGAGCTTAGATACATCGTCTCTGATAAACTCATGCTTGACTTCGGACTGAGGCCTCCTCTTCTGCTTAACCGAGTGGAACTTCGGATCCAAGCTTAGCTTGTGTGTGGTTATTTATAATGGGATCCCTGTCATGCCTAAATGGGACCAAGCGAAACATATGTTAGCTACAAGGAAATAAATGATTTTTTTCCTAAGCTCGGGGATTAACCATGTGCCCAGATATATCTTCTGATCGGGCAAGCGTTTGATCAGTATGACTTGCTCTAGATCCTCGATCGTTGATTTGGTGGCATCAGAATCATCAGGGGTGATGAACGACCTAGGAACTCCGCAATCATCATCCTCGCTCGCTTCTTGCTTTTCCGATTTGGTAGGGGCCGGTGTCGGTGATTGCTATTTAGTTCATTCCTTCCTAACCGGCTTTGGGTTCTTTTATGTCGAGAGTTCCAAAATTGGGATCACCTCATCGACCGTGAACATTTTTTTATGGTCGGCTGCTCCCGTAAACCGTCTTGATCCCTCCCAGTTCGGGGAACTTCAGTGCCTGGTGTAGTGTCCAGGGACTGCCCTCGTGTTGTGAATCCATGGCCTTCAGAATAGAGAATTATATCTCATATCCCCTTCAATCACATAGAACTTTGTTTCGTGAATGGTTCTGGCGGTGTTCACCGACACGGTTATTTCCCTTTAATAGTCTCGCATGCCATGTTGAATCCATTTAAAACCTGCACTCCAGGTACTATTTTGTTTTGTAGACCCATCTGCTCTACGACCCTCGATCTAATGATATTGGCCGAGCTATCTGGATCAGTTAACACACGCTTAACTCGAGATTTATTTATGAGTACAAATATTACCAGCGTGTCATTATGTGGCTGGACGATGCCTTCAGCGTCCTCATCGTTGAAAGAGATGGTCCCCTCTAGCATGTAATCCTTGGTTCATTTTTCCCTTGTAATGGACACCTTAGTACGCTTTAGCATTGGCCCTTGGGAGACATCGATTCCACCAATGATCATGTTGATGACTTGCTGAGGTTCCTCTTTGTCGGTCTGTTTGTTGGAGTCCTTATTCCTGAAGTGATTTTTGGCTCTATCACTTAGAAATTCCCAGAGGTGCCCGTTATTGAATAACCGAGCCATTTCTTCCCTTAATTGTCTGTAGTCTTCGGTCTTGTGCCCGTGAGTGTGATAATACTTACACATCAGGTTTGGGTCCCTTCGGGCAGGATCACATTGCAATGGCTGAGGCCACCTGGTATCTTTGATGCATCTGATGGCAGATACGATGCCAACGGCATCGACACTAAAATTGTATTCCGATAATCTAGGTGCCTCCCTGGCCCCGAATGCCCTATCGAAACTTGGCCTCAATCATGACCTTATACTCGACCTCATTGTTAGTCAATTTCACAGTTCTAATAGATTGCCTAACTATGTTACCCATAGGCTGCTTCAACATGATGCCGAGTCTGTAACCCTTTTCATTCGAGGAACCATTCGTAAAGAGGGTCCAAATTCCCGAGGATGTCCCCGAGGTTAAAGTCGGAAACGAAGTCTGCCAAAATTTGAGATTTGATGGCAATCAGAGGTCGATATTTGATATCATACCCGCTAATTTCTATGGCCTACTTGGCCAACCGGACCAAGAGCTCTGGTTTGTGCATAATATTCCTTAGTGCATAAGAATTTACGACGCATGTGGGGTGGCATTAAAAATACGGCTTTAACTTTCTGGAGGCGCTTAGCAAAGTGAGCGCCAATTTTTCTATGTGAGAATACCTTGCTTCAGCCTCGCCTAGAGTTCTACTAACATAATATACAGGAAATTGCGTACCTTCCTCTTCCCAGACTAGGACTCCGCTTATTGCTATCTCGGATACTGCTAAGTACAGGTATAGATGCTCGTCTGCCTTAGAGTATCGAGCAAGGGTGGACTCAAAAGGTACCGTTTGAGTTCCTCCAAAGCTTGTTGGCACTCCGGAGTCCACAAAAAGTTATTCTTCTTCTTTATTGACGAGAAGAACCGATAGCTCTTATCAGAGGACCTCGATATGAACCAGTCCAGGGCAGCTATGCGCCCGATTAGCCTCTGAACGGCCTTGACACTGTCCACCACGGTGATATCTTCTATATCTTTAATTTTGACGGGATTGATCTCGATCCCACGTTTGGACACCATGAATCCAAGGAATTTTTTGGACCCGACCCCGAATGCGCATTTTTCGGGTTCAGCTTCATATTATATTTCTTCAGTATATTGAAGGTTTCCTACAAATGTTTCAAATGGTCCTCTGCTCGCAGGGACTTAACTAACATGACGTTAGTGTAAACTTCCATCGATTTTCCTATTTGTTCTTCGAATATTCATTTTACTAGGCGTTGATAAGTAGCACCAGCATTTTTTAAACCGAACGACATCACGTTGTAGCAATAGGTACCGAGTTTAGTGATAAAAGAAGTTTTTTCTTGATCCCCCGGGTCCATCTGGATTTGATTGTACCCGGAATAGGCATCGAGGGAGCTGGGTATCTCGTGCTCGGCTGTTGCATCGATCATGCGATCGATGTTAGGCAAAGGAAAAGAATCCTTGGGGCACGCCTTGTTCAAGTCTTTGTAATCTATGCACATTCTTAATTTATTTTCCTTTTTTGGCACTTGTACTACGTTAGCTAACTAGTCCGGATATTTAACTTCCTGAATTGACCCTCTTTTAAGGAGCTTAGATACATCGTCTTTGATGAACTCATGCCTGACCTCGGACTGAGGCCTCCTCTTCTGCTTAACCGAGTGGAACTTCGAATCCTAGCTTAGCTTGTATGTGGTTATTTCTGGTGGGATTCCTGTCATGTCTAAATGAGACCTAGCAAAACAATTTACGTTAGCTATACGGAAATAAATGATTTTTTTCCTGAGCTCGGGGATTAACCCTGTGCCGAGGTATATCTTCCAATCAGGCAAGTGTTCGATCAGTATGACTTGCTCTAGCTCCTCGACTATTGATTTGGTGGCATCGGAATCATCAGGGGTGATGAACGACCTAGGAACTCCGCAGTCATCATCCTCACTCGCTTCTTGCTTCTTCGATTTGGTAGGGGCCGATGTCGGTGATTGCTATTTAGTTCATTCCTTCCTAACCAGCTTCGAGTTCTTTGTGTCGAGAGTTCCAAATCCGGGATCACCTCATTGACCGCGAACATTTATTTTATGGTCGGTTACACCCGTAAACCATCTTGATCTCTCCCGGTGCGGGAAACTTCAGTCCTTGGTGTAGTGTCCGGGGTACTGCCCTCATGTTGTGAATCCATGGCCTTCCAAATATAGCATTATATATGATATCCCCTTCAATCACATAGAACTTTGTTCCGTGAATAGTTCCGGCGGTGTTCACCGACAAGGTTATTTCCCCTTTAGTAGTCTCACATGCCATGTTGAATCCGTTTAAAACCCGCACTGCAGGTACTATTTGGTTTTATAGACCCATCTGTTGTACGACCCTCGATCTAATGATATTGGCCGAGCTATCTGGATCAATTAACACACTCTTAACTCATTTATTTATGAGTACAAATATTACCAGTGTGTCATTATATGGCTGGACGATGCCTTCAACATTCTCATCGTTGAAAGAGATGGTCTCCTTCGGCATGTAATCCTTGGTTCGTTTTTCCCTTGTAATGGACACCTTTGTGCACTTTAGAATTGGCCCTTGGGAGACATCGATTCCACCAATGATCATGTTGATGACTTGCTGAGGTTCCTCTTTGTCGGTCTGTTTGTTGGAGTCCTTATTCCTGAAGTGATTTTTGGCTCTATCACTCAGAAATTCCTGGAGGTGCCCGTTATTGAATAACCGAGCCATTTCTTCCCTTAATTGTCGGCAGTCTTCGGTCCTGTGCCCGTGAGTGTGATAATACTTACATATCAGGTTTGGGTCCCTTCGGGTAGGATCACATTGCAATGGACGAGGCCACTTGGTATCTTCGATGCATCAGATGGCAGATATAATGCCAATGGCATCGACACTAGAATTGTATTCCGATAATCTAGGTGCTTCCCTGGCCCTGAATGCCCTATCGAAACCATGTTTACTCGTAAGTCCCGACTATTGTGGCCTCGATTGCTCCTTTTTTTTTATTTCTTACCAGGTTATGCCTGGATCCGTTACCCCTTCTATCTATGTTATATGGTTGATATCGATCTCTATTCGATCTTGGTTCATGATCGACGACTCTTTTAGACCTGTCAATAGTTCTAATAGGACATATGAACCTAGAGGGGGCCCCGAGCTAATCATCTTCAACTTTGATTTTTGATTGGTACCTGTTATGGACATCGGCCCAAGTTACTGCTAGGTATTCTATCAAATTCTGTTTCAACTGTTGTGAAGCCAAAGAGCATTGGGGGTTGAGTCCTTGGGTGAATGCCTAAATGGCATCGTCTGCGGCCAGAGACAGATCTATTCGTTCCATGTGAAACCTCGACATGAATTCCTTGAGCATCTCGTTATCTCTTTTCCTTACATTGAAAAGGTTTGCCTTCCTGGTCTCGACCTTGATGGCCCCAGTGTGCGCCTTTATAAAGGCATCTGCAAGCATAGCAAATGAATCAATAAAATTAGAGGGTAAGTTGTGATACCATATCATAGCTCTTTTTGACAGGGTTTCTTTGAAGTTTTTCAGTAGAACAAACTCAATTTCGTCGTCTTCTAAGTCGTTCCCTTTGATGGCACACGTGTAAAAGGTCACGTGTTCATTTGTATCTGTTGTTCCATTATACTTTGGAATTTTGGTCATACAAAACTTCTTTGGGATTGGCTTCGGCGCCATGCACAGAGGGAAATGCTTTTGGACAAATTTCTTGGAATCCAAGCCTTTCAATATCAGAGATGCTCCTGGGATTTGATCAACCTTGGAGTTATAGGTCTCCACTTTTTTGTCGTTACTTTCGATCTTCCTTTCCCCCGATTCCACCCACTTTGTCAATTCCTCAAAAATATTTATTATTTCGGGGTCTTCCCTGGGTTCAACTTCACCCGATCTTTTTGTAGTTTGTTTATTTCTTCGGGTGTTTTCCTGGGATGGTTCGGGCTCAACTCTCCTGGGGGCACGACTTTGGTTCTGTAACTAGGCTATCTCCACCTATTGAGCTTGTAACATCTCGAAGTATCACTCGTAAATTAATCTCATCGCCTTCACTGTCGTGGGTAACCCGGGCTACCGATCGGGCTCCTCCACGAGCATTGTTCTCTGGGTCGGTTGGCAATTTTGTGTAGATAGCCACATGTGAGTTGGTATTAGTTGGGTCTGTGACCGAGACTCTGTTGGGGTCAACAGGGGGGACCTCATTGCTGGGTACTATATTGTTGTTCTCACCGTGGTGGCCAGACTCATCATCAACGTTCAAGTGAGCAGATTGAGAGTTTGACATTCTTAAATTGACCTAAAGTTAAAATCTCAAAGAACAAGCGTAAAGCAGAGTGTGTTATGAAAATTCGTATCAAATTACCACTATTATCCTTAGCCCAACGGGGAGCACCAAACTGTTTATCCTTAACATGGATAACAATTAAATTTATACGCGGTTTTAAGAATTCATGGACTAGTTCAATACAAATGATTCTATGACATTAAACTAAGCAAATAAAAGACGTAATAAATGACCAAACCAATGATAAGAATGAATACGAGCTCGATTAAAGGCTTAACAAAGGGCCTGCCTTTGGTTCTGGGCTTACAATTGTGAAGAACTTATGAACAGGATCAACAACTTTGAATAGCTTTCAAAAATAGAAGCATATTGCCTTGGTATGTGTGTTACAATATGTGTCTAATAAATAATTAGTTTTCCCTTTATATAGCAGGGGAGTTTTGTTTTAAGTACAATTCTAAAAAAGGTAATAATCTTTCCTTTCGCTAATCACTGATCCATCACCGATACAGGCAGAGATTTATACTGTGATATCCAGTTGGGCACGGATATCACGACCCCTTTTTAGTTGTGTGTGGTCATTTGGTAATGCTCTCCGAAATCTTGGGACTCGAACCGGATCCTAAGGATGTGGTCTCGATGCCTTCGAGGGCAGGTGTTTTGCTCGAGCCCTGACACGAGGGGCTCCTTGCTCTGATTCCCATTCCTTACGGTCACGTCCCTGCTCCATTTGCCTCATCGGGAAACTAGGGTGTTCAGCGGGCTCGGTGTCACCCGTATACACAGTACTCACTATCCTAACGTGGCATGACCAACAGAGTCAAGTTTTTTTATTTAATTTTGATCGTGAATTTAGACATGAATTTTAAAGTTTTTTTAGAAGATAAAATTTGTATATTTGAAAATAGCGTAAAATATACTATTAGTAATAATTATTAACAACTAAAAATATTTAAAAAGCACATTAGAATTTTTCGATCAAAGATAAATTTTTTTGGCTCTCGAAATTCAAACAATGCCATACAAATTAGGACGGAGAGAGTATAAATAAAGACAATAAACTCAAAGTTTTTTTACTTCTCCTAAACAAAAAAGAACTTCTAGCTCTGCCTTTTCTTGTCCAGAGATTTTCTGTTTATTTCCTTCCTTTGTTTTTTGTTTCACCTTATCTCTTTTAGAGCAATTAATAATACTACTATCTTTTTAATTCTTAGAGTAAAATCTCAATTAGGATTCAACTTCGACCAATTAATGTGTAATACAATCTATAACTATAAGTTTGTTGCTGCACTCCTACAAAGTAATGAAAATACATGAATTGTTTCCTTTGTGAAATGTCTTGTTGAGGAATAGAATGAAGGATTTACGTATGTTCTGTGTACCCATAATTAGCTTTGTGATTATGCATGTATCCGTACATATGCTATATATGTCAATCGATCTCCTAGAGCCATGTAATTTTTCCTACATAACAAATGCATTCTCAGCATTTTCTGCTTTCCACTTGTTGAATATTTTTTATAGGGTGTGAATGAGAAATGAAAGAGTCACCTTTTGAATTGCACCTTTTCATCTCACTCTTTCATTGTTTATAAATTTAGAGGCTTGGACTCATTTTTCAAGTACAGATAAATCTGAAAAACTTCTCTTCTCTTTTTACATTATTGCATTATTTTCCAAATAAACATAAGTGTCAAGCGTGATTTGCTCCGTTTGTTGAGTTCGCTGAAGTTCTATGATTTGTAGTGCCCCCATTACAGAATAGTTATTATGTTCTATCATGGGAGGGAGTAATCCATAACCTTGGGCAACAATGAGAGGATTAAATTCCTTAAGGACACACTAGCAACCTGATTTTCTGGTTCGAACACGGATTATTAACAATATTAAGAAATTTAATTTGTGAGAGATTTCCCTTTGCTTGCAATCTGTATGGTCAGAATGGAGGAATCCAGAAAGTATTCTAAAAATTTGATGCCAAGGGTGAAATAATTGAAGTTACTGATCAATACTCAGTGATGATTCATCGATTTACAATAGTTGATTGCACTGTATTGGTATGATGTGTTTCACTTTAGAGTTGAATTAAGAGATGAAGTTTTTTTTTGGTTAAAAAGGGTGCATTTCATTAGAATCTACCCGTTAGGGTGTAGATGGACAGTAGCATTCTTTCGAGGGGGTATATTAATTCCCCCTCGTTGCGACTATAATTATCAATATTACAATCCAAAATTTATCTTGAAAAAGCAGTTTCTGCGATGTCTGTCCAAAACACATGTGTGGCAAACACCGGAGGAACTGCTGTTACAAAAATATTTTCAAAAAAATATTTTTGTCTCCCTCCTTGGCTAGTAGATTAGCAACTCTGTTCGTCTCCTTGTAGCTATGCTTCACCACTATGTCTCCTAGTCTTAGAACGATTGACCTGCATTCAAAGATGATTGAGTCAAAGATAAGGTTTCCGTTATTAAGCATTCTAATTACCTTTGTGGAGTCTGTGTTTATTTCCAAGGGTGTTAGTTGCCTTTCTTCAGCTATTTGCAGAACCTTTAGGATTGCACGCAGTTCAGCTTGTGTGTTGGTAGTATGTTAGATACTTCCCATGTAGCCCAGAACCCAATTGCCACTTATATTTCCGAAGTCACCCCCTACCCTCCCTTATCGGGTTCCCAACTGTAGGCCTATCTGTGTTGGGCTTGTACGTGTTGGTTGGAGGGGGTCCACTTGACCCATATAGTTCTCTCTTTTTTGGGTACTCTGCTTATTGATATGGTTATATATTCAGTTGCTTTTTCCAGGGAAGCTTTTGTATTTACCATATCCTTTCTTTTGTTGAAGAGGTTATTGTTTCTTGTGAGCCAGATGTGCCAGAAGCAGAAAGGAAGTAGGTCTTCCCAATTGATGATGTTGTTGAAGGGTTTCTTTTTAAGGAACTCCCATATGGTTGGCTAGTCCCTACTAGTGAAGGAGGAGACATGGCTTGGAAGAGGATTGGCACTTTCTGACACAAGTTTTGTCCAGAATATTTTTGTGTTAGGGCAATCGAAGAAGTTGTGAGCAGATGTTTCAATTGCCTGATTGCAGAAGCAGCATTTAAGATCCAGATGAATCCCAATATAGTGGAGAAAGGATCCAGCGGGGAGCCTATCATGGAAAAGAAGCCAGAAGAAAGATTTGATCTTGTTTGGAACGTTTAATTTCCAAATCCACAAGTAGTTGTTGCTTGTGTTGGCATAGTTTTGTTGATCAACATTATCCAAGAGGGAGTATGTTGACTTTAATATGAAGATGCCATTAGTGGTAGCCCCCCAGATCATTCTATCTTCTTTTATGAGATTGGATGGGATGAAGGTGTTTAGGATAGTGTTTTGGATACTTGGGGGGATGTTTAGGGAGATAGAAGAAAGGTCCCAATCCCCATTATTATGGGTTGAAGCCACTGTAATAGCCAGGTCCTCCTTGGTAAGAGGACCTTCAATAATGGATCTAATTGAAGGGAAGTTTGGGATCCAAGGGTCATTAATGAAATTGACTCTGTTCCCTGAGTAGACAACCCATCTTTTGGCTTGCATGCATGTTTCCCACCCTTTGAGGATGCATTTTCAAGTGCTTGATTTTGATTTTTTTTGTGGGTGTCTCCAATTGCAGTGCTTCGCTATAAGAGTTTTAGCCCAGAGAGAAAGAGGTTTTGGTAGAGTCTCCATGCCATACCTGAATGGATTTCTTTGTTTTTCAGGTCGTCTTTTTGGATTCCTAGACCACCATGTGCCTTTGATTTTGTGTTTGTGTCCCAAGAGACCAGGTGTATTTTATTTTGACACTGGTAGTACTCCAAGTGAAATTCCTTTGGATTTTGTCAATTTCTTTGGATGTTTTAGAAGGGAGTTCAATGTATTTCATGACATGGTTGGGGATGGTGTTGAGTAAGGCTTTTGCAAGGGTAGTTCTTCCAGTCATATTAAGCATATTTGTTTTTCATCTAGCCAATTTGGTGTGCAGATATCTATGATGAACTGGAAGTCATTATGGGTAGGCCTTTTGTGGAAGAATGGGAATCCAAGGTATTTACCAAAGCTGGTTGAGCCTAAATAGCAAGGGTGTTTGAGATGGTTTCCATTTGGTGGGTTGGCAATTGGCACTGAAAAAGACTTTGGACTTGCTGAGATTGATTTTCTATTATGAGGCCCGATTGAAGGAATTAAGAGTATTGAGAATTGTGTTGCAGTTTCCCTGATTAGTTGTAGCAAACAGTGTTAGATCATCAGCAAAGAAAAGATGTTGTATCTTAGGGCCCTAATGTTAATGGGGTACCAATCCTTGAGTTGGACATTTCTCTCAATGGCCCTAGAGAGTCTTTCCATACAGAGGATGAAGAGGTAGGGTGACAAAGGATCCCCTGCCTAATACCTCTGGTGGGTTTAAAGGAGTTTGTCTGCTCTCCATTACCAAGAACAGAGATGGAGGAAGAGCTGACACAAAACATAATGAGGTTGATGGTGACATTGGGGAAGTTGAAGACATGAAGAGTCTCTTGTATGAAAGACCATTCTAGTCTGTCAAAGGCTTTTTCCAGGTCTATCTTGAGGATCATGTAGGGTATTTTGCCTCTCATCTTCCCAAAGTGGGTGATGTATTCCTGGACTATAATAGCATAATCAGCAGCTCTCCTGTTGGAAAGGAAGCTAGCTTGGCTAGGGCCAATGATATTGGGCAAATAAGGCTTGATTCCGTTTGCTAGTATTTTAGTCACAGTTTTGTAAACAACATTGCATAGACCTAAGGGCCTAAAATTGTTGATCATGGATGCCTGAGGACATTTGGGAATGAGGCATAGCAGTGTCTCATTCATCAGAGGATGCATTATTTCTGTTGAAAAATAGTTTTTACAGAAAATGATCACATCCTTTCCCATAATGTCCAATATTTCTGGTAGAAGAAAGGGCGTAAGCCATCAGGGCCTAGAGCTTTGAAAGGCTTGAAGGAGAAAATGGCATTCTTGATTTCACTATCTCTGAGGGGCATTGCCATGGAGGATTTTTGGATATCAGAAAGGGAGGGTCCATGAAGGCTCTGAGTGGTGATGTTCCTTTGGGATTGAGAGAGGGATGTGGAGTAGAGATCCTAGAAAATTTTTGTTATTGAAGCTTTTATTTCCTGAGGCTCATACTGCCAGTGCCCTGAATCATTCTTGAGGGAGAGAATTCTGTTTCTCCTTCTCCTGTTAAGGGTAGATGTATGGAAGAATCTGGTGTTGGCATCACCATCAGAGAGCCAGTTAATTCTAGCTTTCATCTTCCAGAAGTCTTCCTCATTCTTGAGGACAGAATCAAGCTCTTCTATAAGGGTGTTCTCCAGGGTTTGGAGAAAGTTGCTAGTTTGATAGCTAGGGGATTTCTGAATCCCAGCTATCCTGGCTTCCACAAAAGAGATGAAGTTATTACATGGCTTTGTAGACTTCATCATAAAGAGAGTAGCAAGTTGTGTGAAAATGTGTTCAAATGATTTGGAAGGAATCTTTAACAACCCGGCCGGTTGTCTTAAGAATTAATGCCCTGATCCCCTATTAACTACTTTTTCCGTGTTTGTTTCTGCTATTTTGAGTTGCCGAGAGGATTCGTTTTGTGTTTTGGGATACTTAGCCCCTCAATAAGAGCTTAAGATTTAGAATTTGGATCGTAGTCGGAGTAGTGTGAAGACGGCCTTGGAATGGAATTCAGTTGGTTCCATTAGCTTCGTTGGTTGATTTTGGTCTTAGGGGCATGTTCAGATTGTGTTTTGGAGGTTTGTAACTTATTTAGGCTTGAAATGCTGAAAGTTGAATTTTTGAAGTTTCCGGATCGATAGTGAGATTTTGATATCGGGGTCGAAATCCGATTCCAAAAGTTGGAATAGCTCCGTAGTGTTGAATGTGAATTGTGTGCAAACTTTGGGGTCAATCGGACTTGGTTTGGTTGGTTTTATCATCGGGTGTAGGATTCTTGAGATTTCTAGTTCGTAAGGCTTGGATTGGAGGGTAATTCGTGGTTTTATCGTTGTTTGATGTGATTCAAGGGTTGGAATAAGTTCATATGATGTTTTAGGATTGGTTGACATGTTTGGTTGAGGTCCCGGGGGCCTCGGGTGAGTTTCAGATGTCGAACTGATTGGAATTTGGACTTAGGAAAATCTGAGGTTTGGTTGAACCTGTCATAACCACACATGCGTGTGTAGGACCGCAGGTGCGGCACCGCAGAAGCGGTATGAGGACCGCAGGTGCGGTCTGAGGCATAAGTGAAACTGGTCACAGCTGCGGTCCAAGGACCGCAGAAGCGGACCGCATCTACGGGTAAGCGGTCGCAAGTGTGGAATTTGGGCTTTTAATGAAATATCGCAGGTACGGTTGGTTTGCTGCAGAAGCGGGACCGCAGGTGCGATCCCATGGTCGCAGAAGCGGAGATCGCTGGGCAGTAAAAGGGAAAATGAGGGTTTGAACTCATAACTTGGAAAAATAATTTGGAGCTCGGTTGAGGGTGATTTCTCGAGGCTTTTTGAAGGAGAAACATTGGGTAATGATTTCTATCTTGATTTTGATCCTAGAACTATAATATATTGTTGTTTTCCTCCTTTAATTAAGGGAATTGGGGTAAAAGTTTGGAAAATGGGAGAAGGTTTCCCCAATTGAAAATTTGAGTTTTGAGTGGAATTTTGACATCGGATTTTGGTGATTTTTATTTTAGTGTGTTCGTGAGTGATCGGGGGTTCTGAATTTATAAATTTTATCCAATTCCGAGTCGTGGGCCCTGGGGGGGGGCTTTTTGGCTATTTTCTTAATTTCGCGTATTAGCTTCGAATTAATTAGTTAAATTAGTTACTTGAAGTTATATTTACATTATGCAATTAATTTGAATAGATTTGGGCCATTTGGAGTCAGATACTCGTGGCAAGAACGTGATTTCGAGTTGATTGAGCTGGTTCGAGGTAAGTGGCTTGCCTAACCTTATGTGTGGTAACTCCCCTTAGGATTTGGTATTGTTGTTATATGTGTGCCGTGTATGTGAAGTAATGAGTGTGTACATGTGCTAATTGTGGAAAATCCCGTTTTTATTAAGCTAATACCTATGTTTTCTTGTAATTGAGTAAATACTTGTACATTAAGCCTCTTGCTTAGTTTAGAAAAAGCATGCTTATGTGATTTAATTGTCTTACCTTCTTTAATTGCCTACTTGTTCTCTGTGCAGCATGTTAGAGTAGAATTTCCTGTTTAATTCTCGAATAGAACTGCATATTCTTCTGAGATGGTTGTGTGTTTACTTTGGGACTACGAGACGATATCCCGGGAGATCCCCCTGCGTGTTTACTTTGGGACTACAGATCAGTATTCCGGTAGATCCCCCTGCACATTTATATTTGTGACTACGGGACAACACCCGGTAGATTCCCCATATTGGATATTTACTTTGGGACTATGGATTTGGTATTCCAGAAGTTTCCCTGTACATTTATGTTTGGGACTACGTGACGATATCCTGGGAGATCCTTTGTTGCTATTTCTATGTATTGAGTTAAATTCCTTCTGTGATTTTTATTCATTTTAGACTATTAGTATTCTAGTTATGTTGTCATATTCCGTACTATTTTACCTTGTTTTTCATCTATAACCAGTAGGGATCTGACCTTCCTCGTCACTACTCGACCGAGGTTAGGCTTGGCACTTACTGGGTACTTATGTGGTATACTCATGCCCTTTCCTCCACATGTTTTTCGTGTGCAGATCTAGGTTCTTCGGCTCAGCCATACTATCAATGAGGTGAGGCAATCTTCAGAGACTTCGAGGTATATCTGCCGCGTCGGCAGACCGAGGAGTCCCTCTCTATTCTCTCTTTTAGCTATAGCCCTTTTGTATTTTCTTTTGATTAGACATTCCGGAGTTAGAACATTATGTAGTATCCACAACTTGTGATTTCATGAGATTCCGGGTTTTGGGAAGTTGATCTCAGTATTGTGAACATCTATTGTATATGCCGAGCGGTATTTCTAAACTCTTTATTTATGTTTTTACTAGAAATTTGCCAGTTTATATTTTTATTTTCTTTTTCCACAATTTGTTAGGCTTACCTAGTCGTAGGTACTAGGTGCCGTCATGACATTTCACGGAGGGAGAACTAGGGTCGTGACAAAATCTTCAAACTACCGTTACCAGTTACAAAGGATTTCATGGATTTGCAGCCCGATCCCATCAATATCACCCTCAAATAGGCCCTGGGCCTCACTCGGTCATCAATCTCTCAAGTCGTTTGACCTCACAACACTCATACCAATCACCAAAAAATAATGATACATGATGTGACAATAATTGATAATAGAGACTAAAATATGATATGCAATGATGAATACATCTAAGTACATAACTTCAATTTAAGCAAATAACTCAACAGCAAAAGAACAACCGACGTGGGTCCCAATATTACCAGCACATAGCCTAAACATGATTTCTAACATAAATCACTCCTCAAATTCTTTAACACATAGGGTATGCTAATATTATTCCAATAAGATGACTACACAGTTCCACAGAATCGACTGAGTCACAATTTCTACGGTGTACGCCCACACTCTCGTCAGCTAGCATGCGCGTCACCTCAATACCAACCACATTGTCACACCTCTTTTTTCCTTAGGGTATAGGGAGTTTTTCCAATTTAAGTGACAATAATCGAAATGGGATTATTATTTAGATTCAGAGTCACCACTTGGAATGATTTATGATGTCCCAAGTCACCGGTTTATTTTAAATCCCAAATCGAGGAAATTTGACTCTGTGTCTACGAACACAGAAGACCGGGTAAGGAATTCTGTTAACCCGGGAGAACGTGTTAGGTATTCCCAGATTATGTGGTTTTAATACAGTCGCACAACTATTGATAATTGGCCTAATTATCTGGTTAATACATATTTGAAACCTATTATGCATTTTTACCTCTTAAACCACTTTTAGTATTTATGGAATTTATTTGAACAAGTCGCGATATCGCGCACTCGTTTATTTTTGTATACATTGTGAATCGCACCACGTGAAACGCACCCGCGATTTACAACATGTTAATTTTTATTATTATTTGAAGTTGTGGTCAAGTCATACGAAACGCACACTCGAGTTGGAGTTACGTATCGTGATTATACCACGGGAACCGTACCCATAGTCACGATGATTTATTTATTTAGCCCGCCTAGAGCAAACTACGGTGTTCATAAGTTGTTCTTCTGACTTTGAGATTATTGTGAAGGCAAAGAATTTATGAATGTGAAGTTACTGGATGTCAAAAATATTTTAGCTATTTAGAGTATTGACAAGTTATCTACGTGTTAAAGGGGTTTACAACTCGCTACTCTATCTTTAAAAGTATGAGGCATTTATCTATTATGGAGGAGTGGTTCAGTTCTTAATCTATTGATTGAAATCATTGGGCTTGGCAAATGAAACTTGCTCTGCCCATGTGCCCTTTGTTATAATTAATTTCCTTAAACCCAAACATATGGTCAGCCCAAATTCCCATGACCCATTAACAAACCAACAATCCTTGGAAATTCAATCATTGAATCAACGAAAAAGGAAACGGCACAAATGGCATACAATGTTCTTTGGGAATAAAGAAATCAATTCATAAAGCATGTGACAAGATAACCAAAACTAGCAACGGCAATGAATTTGAAAGCACTGAAGCACAACATAAACTAATAAATAAAGAGATGAATTAAAATTGAAACCTATATTATGGAATATGTTCCCTAATGTGTACAGCAAGAAACAGAGCTCTGAAAGTTCTCTAATGAGCTTATCGATCAAAATTTGAACTGGAATCGATGACCTCGCACAACCTCAACTCGAACTCGTTGGTAACTTGTGCTATGTTCACGGTGTTTGGAGTCGGAAGGCTGATTTTTAGGAATATTTTGCAGTTTTATTTTGTACAGTTCATGGTTGAAATAACAGGTTTACAACTATTTTTCAAGGTTGTCTCTACTGTTTTTAGTGAAGCTTTTACATGGCAAAAATGAAGAAAAAACATGGAGGAAGATGAGTGATTTCATCTGAGTTTGAGTTGCTTTGAAGAAAGTGAAGCCAGTGAGAAAAAGATGGAAATTTTGGAGGCTTCAGTTTTGCGTCAATCCTCTCTTTCTCTCGTTTTTTGCCTCTAGATCCCTCGGTCTCTCCTATGTGTATGTGTTGCTATTTTTGGGAAAAAGGGGTGGGGTGCTGGAAAAAATGGCTAAGATGTGCGACTCCCTCTTTGCGTTAACATCTCTGGATTTCTAGATTGAAAAGTTTTTGCATAGAAGGGAGGACGGTGAAATGGAATTGGAATTGAACAAGTCAACAAAGATGATAAGTATCTTCAATTCTGAAAATTTCCATAAGGGAAAGCTCTTAGGATTTAGCAATGTTGTTTCCACTGCACATCAAGCGATTTTTCAATCAACTTTCAGATTTCTCTATCTATGTGTGTGAATTCTTTTCACTCCAGTCGGGGAGATAAGGCCAATTTCTTTTGGATAATGAGAGGTCTGCCATTTTATCCTTAGAAATTGGGTTTTCTATAATTGAATATTTCATATGGAGGTGGGAAGGGATGATGGCCATTGAATTAGAAGAAAATCAATGGCTAGGATTAAATCTTGCATTTTAAGTGGAGAGTAGGCTAATGAGTTGGGAAGAATGGACCATTGTCTTGCTGGGCTTAAATATTGTAGGAAGACTAAAACAATGTAATGTACTTATAAAAATATAAAAATCACTCTTAATTAATCAAAATAAACTACTAAAATAAAACTAAATATAAAAATTGAAACTTTTTTTTGTATTTTCTTTTAATTTTTTAAATACTAAAACAATAAAATTAAACTAATAAAAATTGATTATAATCAATATTAACTCAAGTAAATATTTAAAATACTACAACTAACTTAAAAATTGTGCGGGTCAAAAATTATGTGCTTACAGCTGCTCCTCTTTGCTTGGAAACACGAAGTGTTTTTGAGCAAAGAAACAAGTAAGCGACATAATTCATTTCTGATCCGACACTTATTCAAAAGAAAAGAAAGATGGATAGAAGATTGTGACCGAGCCCTGGTATCTAAGTTGCCTACATATCCTTGGCTATAAAGGAATCAGGCCACGTGTAGTTCAGAGGTAGATGAAGTGATGGAGTGTGTGGATAGGATGAGAGAGTCGAGTGAGGTTTCGTCGAGGTTCTGGTCCGCGGTTCCTCTTATTACATCAGAATCAAAATCTAAAAGAAGTAAACAAGTCTATCAGCTATGAATTACAAGATTCCTATCAATAAGTCTTCTGAAGCTTGATCTTGAGTCTTGAATGGTTCTTCATGCAAACTTTTGATTTGAACTTTGATGCTTGCTAGCTGCAGGAGCTGATTCATTCTTCTTCAGCTTTTCGGATCAAGACGGGACATGCAAAGCTCGTGACTTTAGTCTTGTCTTGAGCAATCTACATCTTTTCTCCACTTCTGCACTTTGGATTCACTTCTTTTCTTTTCTTTGGATTGAGAAGTCTTCTTGTCATCTCGAACTCTTGTCGACTAGCATTCTTGAGGCGAGCTTCTGCTAATTCTAACTTGAATTGAATTCTGAAATGACTTCCCTCGTTCTTCAAGTGGGCGCCTGCTATTGACTTGAAATTTGAAGTAACTCTGAAATAAATTCCCTCGTTCTCCAGGTGGGTGCCTGCTACTACAACAAAACACACAAAACAAAAGAAACTTTTCTGCCCCAGTTTGCACTAGGAAGATTTGTGAGATTTTAGCATAACTATAAATCACTTATGCTATTGATAAAGGATGCAATGATGAGAGTAAAATTGAAGACTCGACTAGGATGTGCATCTCCTATGAGTAAAAGCAAGAAAACTTTGACTAGCAAATGCGTTTGCCAAAAAAACTTGAATGTCCCAAATTAGGAAGTGTATCTCCTAGGGGTGAAATCTCAATGACTCAAACTAGGAAGTGTGTCTCCTAGAGATGAACTTAAATGACCCAAACTAAAAGCCCATCTCCTAGGGGTGAAATCTCAATTTAGGAAGTGCGTCTCCTAAAAGTATATCTTGAAAGACCCAGACTAAAAAGTGCATCTCCTAAGGGTGAAACTTTTAACCTAAAATTAGGAAGTGCGTCTCCTAAAGAAATAAAATCCAAAAAACCCAAACTAGGAAGTACGTTTCCTATATTTGAGATTGAGCTTGCAGAAAACTATAAACTAAGCTTGACTAAAGTAAAAGCTGACCCTATTCTCCAGGTGGGACCTCTGATTTCAAGAAAACTAAAGATGGATAACTTAAGAAAACTAAAAATTGACCCCCTCCCTTTTCAAATCAAACTTCATTTTTGTTTAAATTATCCTAGGAGAAAATTCATCAGACTAGGTTTTTATATCTTAGGAAAAAAATTCATCAGACCAAGACATCTATCCTAGGAGAAAGTTCATCAGACTAAGACTCTGTATCCTAGGACAAAATTCATCAAACTAGGTTTTTTTTTCTTCTTAGGAGAAAGATTCATCGGATTAAGACGTTTATCCTAGGAGAAAATTCATTGGACTAGGTTTTCTATCTTAGGAGAAAGATTTATCACACTAAGATTTTGATCCTAGGAAAAAGTTCATCAGACTAGGTCTTTTTTTTGGTATCTTAGGAGAAAGATTCATCAGACTAAGATTTTTTTTTTTTGTATCTTAGGAGAAAGATTCATCAAACTAAGATTTATATCCTAGGAGAAAGTTCATCAGACTAGGTCTTCTATCTTAGGAGAAAGATTCATCAGACGAAGATTTTGATCCTAGGAGAAAATTCATCAAACTAGGTCCTTTTTTTGTTATCTTAGTAGAAAGATTCATCAGACTAAGATTTCTATCCTAGGAGAAAATTCATCAAACTAGGTTTTCTTATCTTAGGAGAAAAATTCACCAGACTAAGATTTTGATCCAAGGAGAAAGTTCATCAGACTAGGTCTCCTAATTTATTATCATAGGAGAAAGATTCATCAGACTAAGATTTCTATCCTAGGAGAAAATTCATCAGACTAAGGCCTTTATCTTAGGAGAAAAATGTGAAGAGCAATGGCAACATTTTATGCACATTAGCAAGACAAATAAAGGCAAAGATTTGAGAAACGTCCCTTTGTCGGCTATTCTCTTCTTTTTATTTTTTTTTCTTTTCTTTTTTTCATTTTTCATCCTTTTTTTTTGGTAACCACTTTCTCTGGACTGCTTTGTTCCTATTTCAAGCAAAGAAAAATTTGTCAGTTTTAAAAGTGGTGGTCGGTTTATGGCCTTGAGTCTTGGGCAGCTTGGCTTTTTGCTCAATCTGCTTGAGTCGGTTTCAAGAGAATTTTTTCTCTGCATTAACCCTAGTTGTTTCACACCCAGTACCATTTGTATTTATGGCTCAGTCAGCCTTATCTCGAAAAGATATTTCTTTTCTCGGATAACCTTTTCTAATATCTTGAATAGCTTTGCTTGTGAGGTAATTTGTTTGTCAGAGAGAGTCGTAACTGGATATGCGCCTTTTGCATGATGTGCACACTTCATAGTCTTTGTTCAGTACTACAGAGAGTCCCTGACCAACATTGAGGTTATCTTTGCTTGCTTTAGTCAAGTAGGTTGACAAGAGCCTTTTTGGGGAAAGCATTTTCATGAATCCTGAAGGCCTGTTGAGCGTAACAACTGAGTGTGCTGACCAAATTGACTTTGTGATCGGGTCCAACCATATACCACTATAGAGTAGCAAGAGCGGTCGATGCAGCTTTTACCCGAAAGGTCGGGATCGAATCCATAGAGAGCTAAGATATGTTTGGAATTGGGTTCCTATCTAATCTAGCAATGTGTGATGTTCTTAATTTCACTTCCAATCATTCTTTATTTGTTTACTATTCTACTTTAATACTAATGATGCATGAAAATAAGCTAAGTATGATATTTTTGTAAGATTTTCTTAATTGGTCTAAAGGCACTAGGGAAGTGACTTACACCTAGGCGGCATCTAACGGAGTCTAAAGCTTAGGAAAAATTTGTTATAATTAGGATCATGGTATAGCCATTGCACATAACTACTCACTCTATACCTCTCAGTAGTTTAAGTGATTTTGCCCTAATTGACTTTCTCAAGCCCAATTGGGTGTCAAACAATGCAAGCAAATATGGCTCAAGTCGGGTATTACTATCTCTAGGTTTAACCCTTTAATTGGGGCTATCAATATCTTGAATGCACCCCAATTCCTTGTTAGCCTGAATTTCTTAGACTTAGTCTCTCTTTCTCAAGAAGAGCCTAAGTCAAAAAGGCACAAATCAGTATTTGCAACCACCAATTCAACATTTAAAGCATAAATCAAGCCAAATATCATTCACCCATAAACATTTAAACCCTAGAATTGAAGACCCATTAAATACCCACACTATGGTTGAGCCACAACCCTAGCTAATGGGTTTAGTTACTCATAATCAAAGAAGAAATCAAAGATTTAGATGAAATATAACCCATAAAAAGTAATTACAAGAGAAGAAGATTAATGGTTAACCAAGCTCTAAAATTACTCAAAAGGGCTAAAAACGGTTGTTCACGCGCTCTTCTAAACAACAGATGACCTAAAAATCTGAAAAAGAACTATTTATATACAGTTAAATTTTTCGGACAAAATGCCCCTACAGAGGTTCCGCTGACAGCGGAAAATGGACTGCTGCAGTGCTATAACTACCACGGCCATGCAAAAGCAAGCACAAACCGCGGTCTTTAATTTTTAGCTCCACTTTTGGTTCTTTGAATCTTGCTTCCGCTGAAGGTAGTAACTTGATCGCTACCTCGTTAGAGACACTGTTGCCGCGCAATTTCACCGCGGGCAGCGGTAACTTGTTAAGACCAAAACATCACTCTATGAACTTTGCCACCGCTGAGAGCATAAATAAGACCGCCTCAGCGGCCGACCCTCCGCGTTTGCGTCAGTTTCTTCGCTGTCAGCGCTCTTTTGGCTTAGCATTGAACTTGTGCAGGTTTCACTCCTTTATGAGCTGGTTTTGACTTTCTTGTCTCTTTTTGACCAAACACTGCAAACAAGCACATTAAGTTAGCTTTCAGGAATACTTGTACACACTTTTAATCCCAAACATAAGCAAAAAGGAGCATAAAATAGGCTAGAATCCCTAGTTATCAACTCCCCCAAGGGTTTTCACCAACAAGCTTCTATTATTTATTTATCTCTGCTTACCGCCGCCTTATGGTGCCCGTGAAGGTTTTCACTAGTAAGACTCTTTCATTTTTCTTTTTCTTTTCTTTCCCCTTCTTTTTTTTTTGTGAGCAACTTGATAGTGTTCTCTGTCGCGTGACAACCGTTGCTCATTGCATGCTTCTTTTGGCATTCTTGAAGGTATATCGGGAGGTCTTTATTTGGAAGGTTTTTAGATATAGTTGGACAGAAGGGTCGGCATGAAGGCTCAAAGACTCAAAATGAAGGGTTGTAGGCTTACAACTCTTGGAATCGACTCTTTCAAAAGTGAAATAAAATCTTTGCCCCAGTTTCAGATACTAGGGATTTTTTGGATTTTTTTTTGTTTTGAATTTTTATTTAGTTGGACCGACCCATGTAAGGCTGACTACGTATCCTTTTTTTAAGGAATCAGGTCGATCATAGTTCAAACATCTGACCTAACTATTTTTTCAGCTTTCTTTCTGTTTCTTCTTTTTTTTCTTTTTTTCTTTTTTTTTTTCAAAACAAGTTGCCCCAGCTTCTATTTTCTTGGGGCATGGACCTTCCACTATTCTTTTCTTCTTCTTTTTTCATTTGAACTTTCTAAGAATTGCCCCAATTTGTACTCTTGAGGCATTGGTTTTCTTTTATATTTTCTTTTATATTATATTTTTTTGACTTTTGACTCTAAAATTGATTCCAAAAGAGGGTGGTCAAAGAAAATAACACATGCTCAAAAAAGGGTAACAAAGGTATAAAGTTTTTGGGTAGCATAAAAAGGGCCCCCAGCCTCGAGAACGTCAAACATCGTATCTTTTTGCGATCCTAGTATTGACGAACATGTTTGTCTTCTTGGTGTGTCATGGTCACAAGACATTTTCTATCCCTTAATGTCAAACTTTCCAACAAACTTTAATTGATTCTTCCTCAAACCCGATCTTTACAATGATTTTGAAGGTAAAGATCCTTAACCTTCACGAGTATGACTATTCTAGTTCCACTTAAATTTTACTCGGGCTTAATTCCAAGGTATTTCAATTCCTTTTCATCCTCAAAAGTGTCTTTTTCTCCATTATCCAATTCAAGCTTAAATCAATTTTCTAAGATTTGGCTAAAACTTCTGCATGCATGTCATGTCACTAGAACTAACGACAAAAGAACTAAGCATGGAATGACACAAAAGGACAAACTATATTTCATTGAGTAAAGGATGGAAGGGTTTGACAATATGAAAAACAACCTAAAATCCAAACGACAACCTTGAAATAACCCAGACGCTAAAAATAGCAACAGAACAAACAGACAAGACTCACACAGAAAAAATAAAGGGATAGAAGAGTTTGACTTAATAAAACAAATAACATCTGGATCACAACCCTGAAATAACCCAGATAACAGAAAAATATCAAAACAAGCTACCAAAATTCTTTCCTAGAGAGGAAGGAATGACTTTTCAATTACTAAAGCTTGACATTTAGCCACCAATATGCTCATCAGAATCACCAAGGTCTTCTCCAATTTCAATCAATTTTCCTGGATCATCCTTTCTATTTCTCTTTTCAAATCCCGACAGCTTTCAACATCATGCCCCTGGGCATTGGAATGGTATTTACACCTTTTAACAGGGTCAAAGCTTCTCGCACGTGGGTCCATATAATTTGGAGGCATATGTGCAATCGTGTCATAATGCTTTAATTTTTCAAACAAACTTGCATAGGACTCTCCTATTGGTGTAAAATTATCATTCAACCTTTGTTCCCCTTTATACCCCTGGCTTGGATATGGGTTATAAGGCACTTGAAAATTTTGTAGAGGTTGGTAGAGATTTTGTGATGCTCGTGCTCGCCTTCTAGGGTGTTTTGGTGGCTGGACAACATACTGAGATGGAGCAACAGAGTATGGTGGGTTCTGAGGTAGATAGTAGTGCTCAGGGGAATCATAGAAAACCTGATGAGGCTTCTCATACCTTCAATATGTTCTCCTGGGACCTCTTCTCGACACTGATGTCATCATGGTTTCTTCATCATTCTCATTCGTGTCACTAATTATTAGATTCAACCTGGACAGCCTGAGTTGCGGCTTTGAGAACTTCTTGACTTATAATTCTGCCTGTCTTAAGGCCATTCTCAACCATTTCCCAAATTTTGATTGCTTCCGAGAATGATTTTCCTATTGCGGACATCATGTTTTGAAAATAATCTGGCTCTTGAGCCTGAAGAAAGACAGTGATTAGTTTGTGGTCATCCATGGGTGGCTTAACTCTAGCTGCTTGCTCTCTCCATTTAATGACATATTCTCTGAAACTTTCAGTTGGTTTCTTCTTCAGATTTGAAAGGGAATTGCGGTCTGGGCAATATCGATGTTGTATTGGAACTGTTTGACAAAGACCTGGGCCATGTCATCCCAGACATGCTAGTGAGAGGTGTCATGATCAGTAAACCATTCAGAGGCTACCCCTGTCAGGTTTTCCCCGAAATAAGCCATTACTAGTTCTTCTTTTTCTTCCACACCTCTTAGCTAACTTCAATACCTTTTTAGGTGAGCTATGAGGTCTCCATGTCCATCATACTTTTCAAATTTGGGAGTCTTGAAATCAGGTGACAAATGAACATCGGGGAACATACATAGATCCTTGAAGGCAATACTCTTCTGACGTGACAACCCTTACATATTTTCAACTATTGTTCTAAGCTTTTCACTTTGTGGGTCATTTCTTCATGTGTCATCTTTCGAGCAGGCTTCTCAATCTTTGCAGGAAGATCAAATAGGCACGAGTGATACTCAGGAGAGTGGTACTGTTCTTGCTGGGTAGCAAATTGTGACTCATGAGTTTTTCTCTGCACCACCATTGGCTGTGGGATGGTGAAAACGGGCATAACAGTAGTGGTTATCTGATTAGTTGTCAATGGCACACTTTGGGACCGCGCAACAGAAGTTCTAGCTGTAGTCGTACAATTGGGATAAAGACTGAGCCAGGTGGATAGGATTGATCAGATAATGAGACCGGAATGGTGTCGAGATGGGTGTGAACTCTAGGAAACCATGAATAAAAAAGGGCAGTCCTTGACCATTGGCCCATGCTTGACACATTTCGTTCATTTGTTATTTTAGTAATCTATTTTCCTCAACTACAATAGACTCTTATTGAACTCTCTGACCCTGAGTCTCTTGAGCATTTGTAACAGCTTCGATGTTAGTTGTCAATGACATTTTTCCCTTGGATCTTGTGTTGCTATCTTACCACAAACCAACCACCTTAAACTATCTTCACAATTCAAAACAAGAGACACGTTAGAATGGACTCAGTCAGTCCTTATTATTATCATCATCATTTTTTAGTCACTTTTCTTTTTTCATTTTTTTTATTTTTTAAATGGTCGATCGAACCTGAAGTGGGTTGCCTACGTATCATGTGGAAATTGTCACGACCCTAAACCTGGACCCAATCATAATGGCCCCTCTCGTGAAGACAAGGTCAGCCGACACATTCCCATCTCAATCTTAAGCAATTTAAATAATAAGCATTAAGTCTTAAACATCATAATAATAATCCCAAAACGATAAGTAGTGAACATTACGATTTGCGGAAATAAAATCCAATACAACCCGATAATGGGGTGTCACTAGTCATGAGCAACTACAAATTCGAAAAATACAAGAAAGGTCTACATAGTCTAATACAGATCTAAAACACAGAAAGATAAGATAAGGGAAGAAGCTTTGGGCTGCGAACGCCGACAGCTACCTAGAGAATCTTCGAATCCGCCTGAGCTGGAAAGATCAGCACTCGCTAGCGGGACCTGATGCGCCTGAATCTGCACACGGGGTGTAGGGAGTAAAGTAATTACTCCAACTCAATGAGCAGTAATCATAAATAAAGAGTGAGAAATATGAAATCACGTAAGGCACATTATAGGCTATAATAAAGCAGTAAAAACAGTGAATTAGTGAAGATATGTGAAGTCATTTTAGTTCAGTTTAAACTTCATGAAATGCCTTTTTAACAATTAAGTAGGTAAATGACAGGCAACTAAGAAAGATAAACATATAAAGGATTGCCCCTCGGGCAGTAACATAGAACAACACTAGCCCCTCGGGCTATATCTCACATCACAATGGGTACCCGCGCTCAATGGGGGTGTACAGACTCCTAGAGGGCCCCCTTACGGCCCACATGCAATATCAAGCCATCTCGTGGAATCATCACTAGGCTCTCGGCCTCATATCAACAAGCCACCTCGTGGCGTACAATCTTAGGCCCTCGGACTCGTAATCATAATCAGGTGTTTCCTCACAACATAGGCCATCGGCCTTACTCAGTCAAAATTCTCATAAGCCACTCGGGCAACTATAAAACATGATGCTCAGCCCAAAATATAATTTAAAACATCATTTAAGTGTTAAAACAGAGTAAACATGGTTGAGTTATGAAAACAGTAGAATATAACATGACTGAGTTCAAGTATAAAGTCAAAACAGTGAGGAAATATCAGTAAAAATCCCCTAAGGGTCCAAATTATTGGCACGAGGCCCAAATATGGCATTCAACCCAAAACATGATGATAACAAACAGTTTTCAGTCAAATACGTGGTAAACTAGTTATTCGGGACGGACTAAGTCACAATCCCCAATAGTGCACGACCCCACACTCGTTATCTAGCATGTGCGTCACCTCAATATAGCACGACGATGTACAAATCCGGGGTTTCATACCCTCATGACATCATTTACAATCATTACTCACCTCAATCCAGTCCAGATTCTAGCCCGCGATGCCTTTGCCCCTCGAATCAGCCTCCACTCGCGTTTAATCTATCCAAAATTAGAATCACGACGTCAAAATATGCTAAAGGAACGAAGGCCAAGCAAAAAATAATCTATTTATAGCATAAATCCCGAAATTACCAAAACCCGGCCCCCGAGCCCACGTCTCGAATTTCGATGAAATTCACATCAATAGATTCCGTATCTCCCCACGAGCTCATTCATGCCAAAAGCATCAAAATCCCTCTAATCCCAATTTCTAGGTCTCCAATTTCAAGCCCTAGTTTTTCAATTTTAGACTTAAATTTCCATGATTAATTAGGTAGAATTCACATTAGAATCAAGTATTAAGTTCATTAATCTTACCTCCAAGTGTTTCCCCTTGAATCCCTCTTCAATCCTTTTCAAAAAGCTCCAAAATCGCTCAAGAATGGTGAAAATAAACCCCAAAATCGCGGACAAGACGACAATTTAAACATTCTGCCAGGCCTTAATTTCTTCTTCGCGAACGCGGTCAACGCCTCGCGTTCGCGAAGCACAAAATAACTTTGACCAAAAATTCCTCTTCGCGATCGCGACTGGCCATTCGTGAACGCAATGGCTCCTCCGCTTAACCCTTCACGAATGCACTCCCTCTCTCGCAAACGCGATGAACAAAACACCTTCCAACCCAGCTGCTCAATTTCCTTTATGCGAACGCGACGCCTTCCTCGCGAACGCGAAGGCTAAAATCTCATCCTTCACCAGCTAACCTTTCGCGAATGCGAAGGTCTAATTCTCTGCAACACTTCAACTATTTTTCTGCAATTCCAAACAACATGAAATGGTCCGATTGACCACCCGAAATTCACCCGAGGCCTCCGGGACCTCAAACAAACATGCCAACATATCCCATAACATCATTCAAACTTGTTCCAACCTTCGGAACGCTCAAAACAACATCAAAACACCCAATTCGCATCGGATTCAAGCCTAAAAATTCCAAAATCTTCTAAATTACGCTTTTGATCAAAAATCCAACCAAATCACATCCAAATGACCTGAAATTTTGCACGTACATCCCAAATGACATAACGGAACTACTGCAACTCTCGAAATTCCATTCCGACCCCTATATCAAAATCTCATCTATCAACCGAAAATCGCCAAAAATCTAATTTCGCCAATTCAAGCCTAAATCTACTCTGAACCTCCAAAACTCATTCCGATCATGCTCCTAAGTCCTAAATCACCTCCTGAAGCTATCTGAATAATCGAAACTCACATCCGATCCCTCTAACACTTAAGTCAACATCCGGTTAACTTTTCTAACTTAAGCTTCCTCAAAAGAGACTAAGTGTCTCAAACTTTACCAAATCCTTTCCAAACCCGAGCCAACCAACCCGATCACTCATAGAACCGATAAACAAAGCAATAAGAAGCAGAAAATGATGAAAACGGAGTAGTAACTCATGAGATGACTGGCTAGGTCATCATATCCTCCCCCTCTTAAACAAACGTTCGTCCACGAACGAGTCAAGAAACATACCTGAAGCCTCAGATAGGTGAGGATATCTGCTCTGCATCTACCACTCGGTCTCCCAGGTGGCCTTCTCCACGGGCCAACCTCTCCACTACACTTTCACTGAAGCTATATTCTTTGATCTCAACTTTCGAACCTGACGCTCCAAAATAGTTGTTGGCACCACATCATAAGTCAAATCACCATCCAACTGAACCATGCTGAAATCCAGAACATGAGACGGATCCCCAATATACTTTCGGAGCATAGAAACATGAAATACCGGATGCACACTCGACAAGCTGGGTGGCAAAGCAAGCTCATAAGCCATCTCCCCAATCCTCTGAAGCACCTCAAAAGTCCTAATGAATCGAGGACTCAACTTACCTTTCTTCCTAAATCTCATAACACCCTTCATGGGCGAAACCTTCAACAGAACCTTCTCACCAACCATGTAGGACACATCCTGAACCTTCCTGTCAGCATAACTCTTTTTCCTCGACTGCGTTGTATGAAGCCTCTCCTGAATTACCTTCACCTTTTCTAAAGCATCTTACACCAAGTCTGTCCCCAATAGCCTAGCCTCACCTAGCTCAAACCAACCAACTGGAGATCTACACCGCCTCCCATATAAAGCCTTATATGGAGCCATTTGAATACTCGACTGGTAGTTGTTGTTATAAGCAAACTCTACAATGGCAGAAACTGATCCCATGACCCTCTGAAGTCAATGACACAAGCGTGCAACATGTCCTCCAATATCTGAATAGTGCGCTCGGACTGCCCGTCCGTCTAAGGGTGAAAAGTTGTGCTCAACTCAACCTGAGTACCAACTCTCGCTGCATAGACCTCCAAAACTGCAAAGTAAATTGAGTGCCCCTATCGAAATGATGGAAACTGGGACACCATGCAAACGAACAATCTCCCAAATATAGATCTCTGTCAACTGCTCTGAAGAATAAGTAGTACATATAGGAATGAAGTGCGCAGACTTGGTTAGCCGATCCACAATCACCCAAATAGCATCGAACTTCTTCAAAGTTCATGGAAGTCCAACTACAAAGTCCATAGTGATCCGCTCCCACTTCCACTCTGGAATATCCATCCGCTGAAACAAGTCACCCGGTCTCTGATGCTCATATTTCACCGGCTGACAATTGAGACACCGAGACACAAATCCCACAATGTCTTTATTCATTCTTTTCCATCAATAATGCTGTCTCAGATCCTGATACATCTTCACGGCACCCGGAAGAATGGAATACCGCGAGATATGGGACTGCTCTAAAATCAACTCCCGAAGCCCATCTATATTGGGCATACCTATCCGGCCCCGCATCCTCAACACCCCATCATCACCAATGTTCACATCTCTGGCATCATTATCTAAACTCTGTCCTTAAGGACAAGCAAATGCGGATCATCATACTGGCGCTCTCTGATGCGATCATATAAGGAAGACCGAGAAACCACACACGCCAATACCCGACTGGGCTCCGAAATATCTATCCTTACGAACCAATTGACCAAGGCCTGAACATCAACTGCAAGAGGTCTCTCCCCAACTAGAATATATGCCAAACTCCCCATATTCAATGCCTTTCGGCTCAAAGCATCGACCACCATATTGGCCTTCCCCGAATGGTACAGTATAGTAATATCATAATCCTTTAGCAACTTCAACCATCTTCGCTGCCTCAAATTAGGATCCTTCTACTTGAACAAGTGTTGGAGACTACGATGATTAGTAAATACCTCACAAGACACACCATACAAGTAATGCCTCCAAATCTTCAACGCGTGAACTATGGCAGCCAATTCTAAATCATGAACGAGGTAGTTTTTCTCATGGGGCTTCAATTGACGAGAAGCATAGGCAATAACTCTACCTTCCTGTATCAATAAACACATGATATAAACTCTTGAAGCATCACAATACACGGTATATGAACCTGAAGCTGATGGCAAAATTAACACTAGAGTTGTGGTCAAGGCTGTCTTGAGCTTCTGAAAGCTCTTCTCACACTCATCCGACCATACAAATGAAGCACCCTTATGAGTCAACTTGGTCAAGGGCGATGCGATAGATGAGAATCCCTAAACACACCGGCGATAATAACCCGCCAAACTAAGAAAGCTGTGAATCTCTGTGGCTGAGGACGGTTTGGGCCAACTCTGAACCGCCTCTATCTTCTTCGGATCAACCTGAGTACTCTCGCTAGACACCATGTGCCCTAATAAATCCACTAAACTAAGCCAAAACTCACACTTGGAGAATTTTGCATAAAGTTTCTCCTCCCTCAAACTCTGCAACACAACTCTCAGATACTCTGCGTGCTCCTCCTGACAACGCGAATACACCAGAATATCATCAATGAATACTATGACAAACGAGTTGAGATAAGGCCGGAACACGCTATTCATCAAATGCATGAACGCTGCTAGGGCATTGGCCAGTCCAAAAAACATCACCAAGAACTCATAATGACCATATCGGGTCCTGAAAACTATCTTAAGAATATCTGAGTCCCTGATCTTCAACTAGTGATAACATAAATGGAGATCAATCTTGGAGAACACTCTTGCTCCCTGAAGCTGGTCGAATAAATCATCAATGCGAGGCAAATGATACTTGTTCTTAATAGTTACTTTGTTCAACTGCCTATAATAAATGCACATCCTTATTGTGCCATCCTTCTTCTTCACAAATAGAACCGGTGCAACCCAAGGCGACACACTAGGCTGAATGAACCCCTTATCAAGGAGTTCCTGAAGCTGCTCCTTTAACTCCTTCAACTCCGCTAGTGCCATACGATATGGTGGAATAAAAATGGGTTGAGTGCCAGGCACCAGGTCAATACCAAAATCAATATCCCTGTCCGGTGGCATGCCCGACAAGTCTGCAGGAAACACATTGGGAAAATTCCTTACAACTAGAACAGAATCAATACTGGGAGTCTCTGCACCGATGTCCCTCACAAAGGCTAGATACGGAAGACAACCCTTCCCAACTATACACTGGGCCTTCAAGAATGAAATTACCCTACTGGGAGCATAATTAGTTGAACCTCGATACTCAATTCGTGGCACACCCGGCATAGCCAATGCTACTGTCTTAGCATGACAGTCCAAAATAGCGTGACACAGAGATAGCCAATCCATGCCTAAAATAACATTGAAATCCATCATACATAACAACAATAGATCCACTCGGGTCTCCAGACCCCCAATAGTCACCACACATGACCAGTACACATGGTCTACAACAACGGTATTGCCCACCGGAGTAGATACATGAACAGATGAAGCAAGAGACTCACGAGGTGTACCCAAATAATGAGTAAAGTATGATGACACATAAGAAAAGGTGGAACCGAAATCAAATAATACAGAGGCATCTCTGTGGTAGACTGAAACAATACTTGTAATAACAGCATCAGAAGCAATAGCATCGGGTGTAGCTAAAAGTGCATAGAAACGAGCCTGACCACCACCTGATGACCTCCCCCTCTAGGGCGACCCCTAGCTGACTGACCTCCACCCCTAGTTGGTTGAGCGGGTTGTGGGGAAGTAACTGGTGCTGAAACCGATGGCTGACTCCTTTGCTGAGATGATCTCACAAGACGATGAGGACACTGCCTCCACATATGACCCATCTCTCTATACTCATACAACTCCCAGGTGCTGGAGAAGGGGACTGAAGGGAACCCATAGCACCAGAATGACTAGCAGATGCACCTGGCATAGAATAGCCCTGAACTGATGGAGCACGGGACAAACTCTGAGCTGGAAGGGCACTAAGTGATGACTGGCCCTGATGAGAACTATGAGAACCATGACCCGATGATGCCCCACGATAACCTAGGCAAGCTGGCAGAGCATGCCTGAATAGACGGCCTCGGCCGTGTTGAAACTGACCTCTCGAAGGAGCACCACTATAACTACCAGATCCTCGAGGCCTCTTGGCCTCCCTCTCCTCTCGCTCCTGGCGACGAATACACTCAATCTCACGAGCAATGTCCACCACCTCCTCGAAAGTAGCGCCAGTCACCCTCTCCCTGGTCATGAGAATACGAAGCTGATAAGTGAGGCCATCAACAAACCTCTTAATCCTCTCTCTATCTGTAGAAACCAACCAAATAGCATGACGAGCTAACTTAGAGAACCTCATCTCGTACTGCGTCATAGTAATCTCTCCCTGACTCAACCACTCAAACTGCCTGCGCAGCTCCTCTATGTGAGACTGCGACACATACTTCTCCAGAAAGAGAACGGAGAACTGCTGCTAGGTAAAGGGTGCTACACCAATAGGCCTACGCCTCTCAAAAGTCTCCTACCAAGTGAAGGCAGCTCCAGAAAACTGATAAGTAGTGAAAGCGACCCCGCTGGTCTCCAAAATACCTGCTGTACAAAGCATCCTCTGACATTTATCCAAGAAACCCAGGGCATCCTCGCCCTCTGCACCATTGTAGTTCGGAGGCTGAAGTCTACCAAACTTCTCCAACCTACGCTGCTGTCACAACCCAATTCCCGAACCTGGTCGTGATGGCGCCTCTCATGAAGACAAGGCCAGCCATTCAACCCAATTCATCCTTTTAAGACATTTAATTAACACAATTATAGTATAAACATGGTTTAATAATATCCAATAGCAGAAAGTATAGATAAAATACGGAAATCCAACTCAACTCAGCCCTAACCGGGGTGTCACAAGTCATGAGCTACTACAGAGTTTACTAAAATTCTACAAAGTATGGAATTAGGAACAAAGTCTGAAGATATCATAAATAACAGAAGATAAGGGAGAAAACGGGTCTGTGAACGCCATGCAGCTACCTCGATAACTCCGATGAAAACTGAACAGCAGAAAACTCGCTCTATGCCTCAGGAATACCTGTACATGCACACATGGTGCAGGGAGTAATGTGAGTACTCCGACCCAGTGAGTAATAAATATAAATAATGACTGAAGGTAAGAAAACACGTTAAGACACACAACATTCTATACAGAAGCAGTGAAATCATTTAAAATAACAATTCAGTGAAACATCATGTGAAATTTCATTTAAACCAGTAAAACAGGTAATTTGGCAGTAAAATGATGAGTAGAAATCTGCCCCTCGGGCTCAATATCAAAACAACAAGTAAAAATCTGCCCCTCGGGCTCAGTATCAAAATAATAACTAGAAATCTGCCCCTCGAGCTCAGTATCAAAATAATAAGTAGAAATCTGCCCCTCGGGCTCAGTATCAAAATAAAAATTAGAAATCTGCCCCTCAGGCTCAGTATCAAAATAATAAGTAGAAATCTTCCCCTCGGGCTTAGTATCTCAGAACAGTATCAGCCCCTCAGGCTCAGAACAGTATAAAGCAACCAGTCAATGAAATAAGAGCACATAATTATTATGGCAGATAATGCAGATAAAGAATAAATGCATGAGTGCAATGCAATGCATATGACGGTACCCTCCGATACCTACTGCGGCGTGCAGCCCGAGCCATCCATATTTCTTTATCGTCGACGACGCTCACTAGGGGTGTGTATAGACTCCGGAGGGGCTCCTACAGCCCAAGCGCAATATCAAGCCATCTCGTGGCATCAAATCTAGGCCCTCGGCCTCATATCAATCTCAGTATAATCACTCAGGCTCTCAGCCTCAATATCAATGTAATCAACCAGGCTCTCGGCCTCAATATCAACGTAATCAACCAGGCTCTCGGCCTCAATATTAATATAACACTGCTGCGGCGCGCAACCCGATCCATGCTCAGTCCAAAAATCATCATAAGCCCCTTGGACATTTGTAAAACAGTAGTTCTCAACCCAAAATATCATTTAGAAATATCTTTTAAGTTTTCAAATCTTAGAAAGATGGCTGAGTTTGCAAAACAGTATTTAAAACCTTGGACTGGGGTCAAATGATATGCAAAATATGTGAAAGCAGTGATATCAATCCCTGAAGGATTCAAATAATTGGCAAGAAGCCCAAATGTAACAATTAAATCCAAGTAAGGATGATTCTCAATTTAGTTCAAGTAGAAAACACGGTAAAAACATCTCTCGGGACGGACCAAGTCACAATCCCCAATGGTGCTCTACCCCACGCCCGTTATCCGGCGTGCAAGTCACCTCAATATAGCGTTACGATGTGAAATTCCGGGGTTTCAAACCCTTAGGACAGCATTTACATCTATTACTCACCTCTAGCCGGCCAAATACTACTCCGCGATGCCCTTTCCTTTCGTATCGACCTCCTCGCGCGTCGAATCTGGCCAAAACCACAACGAATACATCACAATAGGCTAAGGGAATATAACCCAATCGAAAAGACTCGAAAAATATCAAAAAACACGAAATTTGCAAAACCCGAGCCCCGAGCCCAGGTCTTGAAATCTAGAAATTTTTACATCAAAATGTTCCTTATCTCGCCACGAGTCTATACATACCAAATTCACAAGAATCGGAGTCCATTTGACCCCTCAAATCCCAAATTTAGAATTTCAATCTCAAGCCCTAATTTCTTATAATTTGGCTATATTTTCATGGATTTCTAGGATTATTCTTCAATAAAATCATGTATTTAACTCATAAAATTTACCTCCAATCGATCTTAGTTGAAACTCCCTTCAATCCCCGTTCAAAAGCTCTCAACATGACTAAAAATGGTGGAGAAATGGGGTGTTTTTCGCGAATGAATGTAAACTTTCTGCCCAAAATTTTTCGGAATTACTGTTCACCCCGTGTTACTGTTCACGGGGTACTATTCACGGATACTGTTACGGGGTGCTGTTCACGGCACTATTCACGGATATCGTTGCGGGGTACTGTTCACGGATACTGTTACGGGGTACTGTTCATGGCACTATTCACGGATGCTGTTACGGGGGCACTGTTCATGGGTACTGTTCATGGGCACTGTTCATAACTACTGTTCACAGTGCTGTAAAAAAATGCTGCAGCTTTATTTTTTTCGTGCCTAAATCGATCCGTTAACCTTCCGAAATACACCCGAGGTCCCCGAGACCTCAACTAAAAGCACCAACATGTCTTAAAACATTATCCAAACTTGCTCCAATCGTCAAAACACCTCAACTAACGCCAAAATCATCAAATTATATCGAATTCAAGCCTAAGTTCTTTTAAAACTTCTAAAATACAAATTCGATCAAAAACCCGACCAAACGATGTCCGAATGACTTGAAATTTTGTACACATATCCCAAATGACACAATGAAGCTACATCAACTCTCGGAATTTCATTCCGATACCCGGATCAAAATTTCACCTATCAACCGGAATTCGCCAAAATACTAACTTCGCCAATTCAAGCCTAATTCAACACTGGACCTCCAAAATTACTTCTGGTCCTGCTCCTAAGTCACAAATTACCTCCCGGAACTAACCGAACCGTCGAAATTTACATCCGAGCCCTCTAACTCATAAGTCAATGTCTGGTTGACTTTTCCAACTTAAACCTTCTTAAAAGAGACTAAATGTCTCATTTCTTATCAAAATTGCTCCAAATAAATTCTAATGCACCCAATACCGATAATGAAACATGAGGAAGCAGAAAATGGGACGAACGAGAAAGTAACTCATGAGATGACGGGTCGGGTCGTCACAGCTGCTCATCCTCTGGCATGGCAGGAACTACATAGTCCGGAGCAGCTGCAACCGGCTGGGCTAGATGTGCCCCCGGTGTCTGAAGTCCCTGCACGACCTGCTCAGGCGTGCAAGCGGCGGGAGTTTGAGTGCCTTCCCCGACCTGAGAAGTAGCTGCGGCTATAGTAACTGAGACTGTCTGAGCTAGGCCAATGCATATTGACAGAATCTGAGCCAAGGCCTCCTGAAGACTCGGAATCAAAATGGGACAGCTGGTGCCTGATCTGGTGCTACTGGAGCGTCCACAACTAGGACCTGATCCTGAACTGGGGTGGCTGGTAGATCTGTAGGTACTGCCCTAGCTGCTGTGCGGGCCATACCTCTGCCCCTACCGCGACCACGACCGCGTCCTTGGATTCTAGTGGCCACAGCAGGTGGTACTGGTGGTCATCCGTCCTGACCGGTAGCGCGTGTCCTCGCCATCTGGGAGAGAATAGAATAACAGAAGTTTAGTACTCGAATCAACAAATTCGCACGACGAGAATTTCAAGAATATGAAGTTTTCCTAAAGGTTCTGCAGCCTCTCGGGGATAAATACAGACGTCTCTGTACCGATCTGCGAGATTCTACTAAACATGTTCATGACTCGTGAGACCTATGTAACCTAGGCTCTGATACCAACTTGTCACGACTCTAAACCCGGACCCGGTCGTGATGGCGCCTCTCGTGAAGACAAGCCAGCCGACATATTCCCATTTCAATCTTAAGCAATTTAAAATAATAAGCATTAAGTCTTAAATATCATAATAATAATCCCAAAATGATAGCAGTGAACATTACGGTTTGCGGAAATAAAACCCAACACAGCCCGATACCAGGGTGTCACTAGTCATGAGCAACTAGAAATCCGAAAAATACAAGACAGGTCTACATTCTAATACAGATCTAAAACAGACAAAGATAAGATAAGATACGGGAAGAAGCTCTGGGTTGCGAACGCCGGCAGCTACCTAGAGAATCTTCGAATCCGCCTGAGCTGGAAAGATCAGCACTCGCTAGCGGGACCTGATGCGCCTGAATCTGCACATGGGGTGCAGGGAGTAAAGTGAGTACTCCAACTCTGTGAGTCATAATCATAAATAAAGACTGAGAAATATGAAATCACGTAAGGCACATTACAGGCTATAATGAAGCAGTAAAAACCAGTAAAAATAGTGAATCAGTGAATATATGTGAAGTCATTTTAGTTCAGTTTAAACTTTATGAAATGCCTTTTTAACAATTAAGCAGGTAAATGACCGACAACTAAGAAAGATAAACACATAAAGGATCGCCCCTCGGGCAGTAACATAGAACAACACCAGCCCCTCGGGCTATATCTCACATCACAATAGGTACCCGCGCTCACTGGGGGTGTGCAGACTCCTGAAGGGGCCCCTTACGGCCCAAGCACAATATCAAGCCATCTCGTGGAATCATCACTAGGCTCTCGGCCTCATATCAACAAGCCACCTCATGGCGTATAATCTCAGGCCCTCGACCTCATAATCATAATCAGGTGTTTCCTCACAACATAGGCCCTCGGCCTTACTCAGTCAAAATTCTCACAAGCCACTCGGGTAACAGTAAAACATGATGCTCAACCCAAAATATAATTTAAAACATCATTTAAGTGTTGAAACAGAGTAAACATGATTGAGTTATGAAAACAGTAGAATATAGCATGACTGAGTTCAAGTATAAAGTCAAAACAATGAGAAAATATCAGTAAAAATCCCTTAAGGGTTCAAATAGTTGGCACGAGGCCCAAATATGGCATTCAGCCCAAAACATGATGATAGCAAATAGTTTTCAGTCAAATACGCGGTAAAATAATCATTCGGGACGGACTAAGTTACAATCCCCAACAGTGCACGACCCCACGCTCATTATCTAGCGTGTGTGTCACCTCAATATAGCACGACGATGTGCAAATATGGGGTTTCATACCCTCAGGACATCATTTGAAATTATTACGCACCTCAATCCAGTCCAAATTCTAGCTCGAGACGCCTTTGCCCCTCGAATTAGCCTCCACTCGCATCGAATCTATCCAAAATCAGAATCACGACGTCAAAATATGCTAAGGGAACGAAGCCCAAGTGAAAATAATCAATTTATAACATAAATCCGGAAATTACCAAAACTCGACCCCCGGGCCCACATCTCGGATTTCGATGAAATTCACATCAATAGATTCCTTATCTCCCCACAATCTCATTCATACCAAAAGCATCAAAATCCAACCACAAACGACCCCTCAAATTCCAATTTCTAGGTCTCCAATTTCAAGCTCTAATTCTTCAATTTTATGCTTAAATTTTCATGATTAATCAGGTAGAATTCACATTAGAATCGAGTATTAAGTCCATGAATCTTACCTCCAAGTGTTTCCCCTTGAATCCCTTTTCAATCCTCTTCAAAAAGCTCCAAAATCGATCAAGAATGGTGGAAATAAACCCCAAAATCGCGGACAAGACGACTATTTAAACATTCTGCCCAGGCCTCAATTTCTTCTTCGCGAACGCGGTCAACGCCTCGCATTCGCGAAGCACGAAATAACTTTGACAAAAAATTCCTCTTCGCGATCGCGGCCAGTCACTCGCGAATGCGATGTCTCCTCCGCTTAACCCTTCGCAAACGCACTCCCTCTCTCGCGAACGCGATGAACAAAACACCTTCCAACCCAGCTGCTCAATTTCCTCTATGCGAATGCGACTCTACCTCGCGAACGCGATGCACCTCAGCCCAGCCCTTCGCGAACACGACACCTTCCTTGCGAATGCGAATGCTAAAATCTCAGTCTTCACCAGCTAACCCTTCACGAACGCGAAGGTCTAATTCTCTGCAACACTTCAGCAGTTTTTTTGCAATTCCAAACAACATAAAATGGTTCGATTGACCACCCGAAATTCTCCCGAGGCCCCTAAGACCTCAATTAAACATGCCAACATATACCATAACCTCATTCAAACTTGTTCCAACCTTCGGAATGCTCAAAACAACATCAGAACACCAAATTTGCATCGGATTCAAGCCTAAAAATTCCAAAATCTTCTAAATTACGCTTTTGATCAAAAACCCAACCAAACCACATCCGAATGACCTGAAATTTTGCACACACATCTCAAATGACACGACGGAACTACTGCAACTCTTGAAATTCCATTCCGACCCCTATATCAAAATTTCACCTATCAACCAAAAATCGCCAAAAATCCAATTTCGCCAATTCAAGCCTAAATCTACTCCGGACCTCCAAAACTCATTCTGATCATGCTCCTAAGTCCTAAATCGCCTCTCAAAGCTATCTGAATCATCGAAACTCATAGAAACACGAGACGACTGGCCGGATCATCACAGAAATATGAATCAGATCTTGCGTAGTTCGGGAAGATTAAAAATAAAGGAAATAAACTAAATGTTTTCTCTTTTTTTTTGGGATTTTGAATATTTTTTCTTTTTTAATTTTCAAAAGAAAGACTTATAAAGAAGAAAGTAAATATTTTTTTATTTCGATTTTGTTTTTGGAATTTCGAAGGAAAAACTTCTAAAGAAGAAAGAAAATATCTTTGGATTTTTGTCTTTTATGTTAAAATTATGAAAGAAAGACTTCTAAAGAAAATGTTTTTGAATCTTGAATTTTTTTTTCCATTTTGGAAAGAAAAACTTCTAAAGAAGAATGAAAATATTTTTGGATTTTTAAAAATTGAGGTCTAAAAGAAAGACTTTCTAAAGAAGGAAGTAAAGGAAAATATTTTTGGATTTTTTGAAAATTGGGGGCCGGAACCGATGGGGTTTGCCTATGTATCTCACGCCCGGTGAGAATCAGATCCGCGTAGTTCGGTCAGTTTTGGCGGAACAGGAAAACATGACTTTTTGAAAATATTGGCTTATTTTCTTTTCTCTTTTTTTTCGAAATTTCCGCAGAGTTTCGGATTTCAAATACCTGCCTCTCACACTTTGTTTTTTTTTTCTTTTAATTTTGTTTCCCTATTCGAGAAGCCAGTGAACATGCAAGCCGAAACAAACAAATGCGCAAGTAGTACGTAAGATACATCAGAATGGTCTTTTTTCGGGTACACCTATCCTAGACAGACCCAATCCCTGTGTTGAGTCCCCAAAGTCAAATGCACGTGATGCAAACAAATATTTCTACTAGGGATCCAACATGAGGCTATGTTATTCTAAATTTAAAACCTGGGTGTATTGTTCTAGACCTCGCTTACCCGATCGGACAACTCGAGCCGGGGGGGGGGGAATGTACCGGTAACCAAAAGGCCATCCGACTTTGTAACTGATCTGATCCTCGTTCTAAATTAGGGTGTGACACTAACAGAAAAGAAGTCACGCCAGCGTGCACTTCCCAGAAGATTTAGAAGACTTAGAGAGAAGAAGGGTTCGTAACAGTTTATATATAGTTCAAACAATATCAAAGCGGTAAAAAGCGGCATTTAACACATTAGGCTCAAACAAGTAAAAATCAGATAATAAACGAAAGCCTAGTATAATAGTTATTCTAAGCTCGAATTCTGAACCCTCAACCAGAGATTCTGGGTTCTAATCCCCAGCAGAGTCGCCAGAGCTATCACACCTCCTTTTCCCGGGGGGATAGAGAGTTTTTCCAATTTAAGTGATAATAATCGAAATGGAATTTTTATTTAGATTCAGAGTCTCCACTTGGAATAATTTATGGTGTCCCAAGTCACCGGTTTATTTTAAATCCCAAATCGAGGAAATTTGACTCTGTTTTAAAGTCTGTGAACACAGAAAACCGGGTAAAGAATTCTATTAACCCGGGAAAAGGTGTTAGACATTCCCGAATTCCGTGGTTTTAGGCTTTTAGCATGGTCGCTCAACTATTGATAATTGACCTAATTATCTGATTAATACATATTTGAAATATATTGTGCATTTTTACCTCTTAAACCGCTTTTAGTATTTATGGAATTTATTTGAACAAGTCGCGATGTCGCGCACTCATTTATTTTTGTATATATTGCGAATCGCGCCACGTGAAACCCACCCGCGATTTACAACATGTTAATTTTTATTATTATTCAAAGTTGTGGTCGAGTCACGTGAAATGCACACTCGAGTTGGAGTTACGTATCGTGACTATGCCACGGGAGTCGTACCCATAGTCACGATGATTTATTTATTTAGCGCGCCTAAAGCAAACTACGGTGTTCATAAGTTGTTCTTCTGACTTTGAGATTATTTTGAAGGCAAAGAATTTATGAATGTGAAGTTACTGGAAGTCAATTTTTTTTAGCTATTTAGAGTATTGAAAAGTTATCTACGTGTTAAAGGGGTTTACAACTCGCTACTCTATCTTTGAAATTATGAGACATTTATCTATTATGAAGGAGTGGGCCAGTTCTTAATTTACTGATTGAAATCATTAGGCTTGGCAAATGAAACTTGCTCTGCCCATGTGCCCTTTGTTATAATTAATTCCCTTAAACCCAAATATATGGTCCGCCCAAATTCCCATGACCAATTAAAAAACCAACAATCCTTGGAAATTCAATCATTGAATCAACGAAAAAGGAAGCGGCACAAATGGCGTACAACGTTCTTTGGGAATAAAGAAATTAATTCATATAGCATGTGACAAGATTACCCAAACTTGCAACAACAATGAATTCGAAAGTACCGAAGCACAACATAAATTAATAAATAAAGAGATGAATTAAAATTGAACCTTTATTATGGAATATGTTCCCCAATGTGTACAACAAGAAACAGAGCTCCGAAAGTTCTCCAATGAGCTTATCGATCAGAATTTGAACTGGAATTGATGACCTCGAACAACCTCAACTCGAACTCGTTGGTAACTTGTTCTATGTTCTCGGTGTTTGGAATCGGAAGGCTGATTTTTAGGACTGTTTTGCAGTTGTATTTCGTAGAGTTCATGGCTGAAATAGTGGATTTACAGCTATTTTTCAAAGTTGTCTCTACTGGTTTTTAGTGAAGCTTTTGCATGGCAAAAATGGAGAAAAAAACATGGAGGAATATGAGTGATTTCATCTGAGTTTGAGCTGCTTTAAAGAAGGTGAAGCCAGCGAGAAAAAGATGGAAATTTTGAAGGCTTCGGCTATGCGTCAATCCTCATTTTCTCTCGATATTTGCCTCCAGATTCCTCGATCTCTCCTATGTTTGTGTGTGAAAAATGGCTAAGGTGTGCGGCTCTCTCTTTGCGTTAACATCTCTGGATTTCTAGATTGAATAGTTTTTGCATAGAAGGGGGGACGGTCAAATGGAATTGGAATTGAACAAGTCAACAAAGATGATAAGTATCTCTAATTCTGAAAATTTCCGTAAGGGAAAGCTCTTAGGATTTAACAATGTTGTTTCCACTGCACATCAAGTGATTTTTCAATTAACTTTCAAATTTCTCTATCTATGTGTGTGAATTCTTTTCACTCCAGTGAGAGAGATATGGCCAATTTCTTTCGGATAATGAGAGGTCTGTCGTTTTCTCCTTAGGAATTAGGTTAGGGTTTCTATAATTGAGTATTTTATATGGAGGTGGGAAGGGATGATAGTCATTGGATTAGAAGGAAATCAATGGCTAGGATTTAAACTTGCATTTTAAGTGAAGAGTGGGCTAATGGGTTGGGAAGAATGGGCCTTTGTCTTGCTGGGCTTAAATATGGTAGGAAGACTAAAACAATGTAATGTACTTATAAAAATATAAAAATCACTCTTAATTAATCAAAATAAACTACTAAAATAAAACTAAATATAAAAATTGAAACTTTTTTTTGTATTTTCTTTTAATTTTTTAAATACTAAAACAATAAAATTAAACTAATAAAGTGGTAATAAAAATGGATTAAAAATCAATAATAACTCAAGTAAATATTTAAAATACTACAACTAACTTAAAAATTATGCGGGTCAAAAATTACGTGCTTACATACATAACACGCAATTCAGGGATTCATAACCTCATAACCAAGTTTAGAAGTGTTACTTACCTCAAACCGTGCAAATCTCTACTACAATAAGCCTTTGCCTCCGAATGCCTCTAATCTAGCCACAAACAACTCGATACAGTCGACATATGCTATAGGAATCAATTCCATATGACAAATCTAAGATTTTTAACAAAAGTCAAAAAGTCAATCCCGGGCCCATTCTCGGAATCCAACAAAATTATAAAATTCGAACACCCATTCAACCACGAGTCCAACCATACAAAAATTATTCAAATCCAACACCAAATCGCCACTCAAATTCCGAATTCTTACTCTTCAATCCCTAGCCCAAAAATCCCAAAAATCCACCTTAAAAATACATAAATTAGGTGGAAAATTCAATGGGTAATCAATATTGTTGAATATAACTAAACAAAAGTGGCTTACCTAAATAAATCCCGCGAAACCTCTCTAAAAAATTGCCTCCAACCGAGCTTCAAAAGTCTAAAAATGAAAAAAGCCCCAAACCCTTCGAATTTAAATTCTGTCAAGACATCTCGCACCTGCGACCCTTTTCTCGGCTTCTGCGGTCAAATTTTGCTTTTGCAGACAAACACTAGACACCCAACCTCGCACACCTACGGTCCTTAGCCCGCATTTGCAGGTGCGCTTCTGCGAGAAACCTTCCGCTTCTGCGGACCTACCTCACCAGTCCTCTTTTCGCTTCTGCGATCCTCCTTCCACATATGCGAACTCGCAGGTGCGGAATCCTCTTCGCACCTGCACAAATGCCATAGCTCACCCATAATCGCACCTACAACCCCTTGGTCGCTTCTGGGGTCCCTCACTTGCGACCAATCCTCCGCAGGTGCGATTGAACTAGATATCACTAGCAACAACACTTCCCTAAGTTTAAATTCCAATCTGAATCACTCATGAGGCCCCCAGGACCCCATACAAACATACCAACACATCCCAAAACACGATATGAACTTAGTCGAGGCTCAAGTCATGTCAAACAATATCAAAAACACGAATCGCACCCAATTCAAACCTATTGAAACTAATGAACTTACAACTTTTAACAATTGATACTGAAATCTATCAAATCAACTCTGATTGACTTCAAATTTTGCACACAAGTCATAAATGACATAACAGACTTATTCCAACTTTCAGAACCAAAATTCGATCCCGATAATCATAAAGTCAACTCTCGGCCGAACCTCTCAACTCTCTAAACTTCGATTCTTCCAACTTTCGCCAATTCAAGTCAAAATCGACTACGAACCTCCAAATCAATATTCGGACACACTCCTAAGTTTAAAATTACCCTACAGAGCTACTAGAACCATCAAAACACCATTTCGAACCTATTTACACATAAGCCAATATCCAGTCAACTCTTTTAACTTAGGTTTCCAACAATGGGACTACGTGTCCCAACCCATTCCGAAAAATCCCCGAAACCAAACCAACCACCTCGACAAGTCGCATAGCAATAATTGAGCACAAAATAAGCAGTAAATAGGGGAGCGGGGATACAACACTCAAAATGACCGACTGGATTGTTACAGATATAGCCATGCATGTCATAGATTTAACAGTGTGTAAGAAAATTCTGACGATTTGATGTTTCATTGGTATGCTAAGTTTTTTCGATTTGGGCGTTTGAATCTCAAAGACGAAATAGGCAAACATTCAGCGAGAATCGTGGGTAATGAAGACAGAAATGATAATTTCTCGGCGATTTGAGACCTTACACGAATTTGTGCAAGATTTTCTTGACTGATTAGGGTGATGGGAGTTGAGAGAATAGAGCGGAAAGGGGAAATAAGGGGCGGCCGAGTCTGAGTAGAAATGATTTTAGGGGGAATTGGGGTCATCTCTTAGGTTAACATAGGGAGATGAGATCTGGGCCATTGGATATGATGATCAACAGCTCTGACAATTTGGGCACTTAAGGGGTTTTGAAGAGGAATTTTGGTGGCCGTCAGATTATTGTATTGTCATGGCCCTAAACTCGGACCCGGTCGTAATGGCACCTCTCGTGAAGACAAGGCCAACCGACACACACACAATTCATTTTAAGCAGTTAAAATAATACAAATTAAGTCTTTGACATAATAATAACCCTAAACTAAAGGTGAATAAGACAATTTGCGGAATAGACATAGCCCAACATCGGGGTGTCACCAGTCATGAGTATTAACTAACCGATTAAAAATAGGAAGAGTCTACATAGTCTATTACAGAACTAAAACAAGAGAAAATAAGATAGGGGGAGAAGCACTGGGTTGCGAATGTCGAGCAGCTACCTACTGAATCTCCGAATCCGCCTGAGATGGAAGAATCAACACTCGCTAGCGGGACCTGAAGTGCCTGAATCTGCACACAGGGTGCATGGAGTAAAGTGAGTACTCAAACTCAGTGAGTAATAATAATAAATGAAGACTGAGCAATAAGAAATCACGTAAAAGCACATCAACATGCTATAAAGAAGCAGTATAAAACTAGTAAAAGCAATGAAACAGTGAAAACAAATAAAGACACCTTAGTTCAGAAGAAGCTTCTTTAAAACACTTTTTTAACAGTTAAACAATTAAGTGAAAAGCATCTAGAACAGATAAACACATGAAATCCGCCCCTCGGGCAATATCATGGAACAACACCAGCCCCGGGCTATATCTCATATCACAATGGGTACCCGCGCTTACTGAGGGTATACAGACTCCGAGAGGGGCCCTTTATGGCTCAAGCGCAATATCAAGCCATCTCGTGGCATAATCAATAAGCTCTCAGCCTCATATCAACAAGCCACCTCGTGGCGTACAATCTCAGGCCCTTGGCCTCATAATCATAAATCAGTGTATCCTCACAACACAGGCCCTCGACCTTACTCAGTCAAAACCTCATAAGCCACTCGGGCAACAGTAAAACATGATGCTCAGCCCAAATTATCATTTAGAATATCATTTAATGTGTTAAAATAGAGTAAACATGGCTGAGTTATGAAAACAGTAGAATATAGCATGACTGAGTATAAGTATAAAGTCAAAACAGTAAGGAAATATCAGTAAAAATCCCCTAATGGTCCAAATGGTTGGCACGAGGCCCAGATATGGTATTTATCCTAAAACATGATGATAGCAAATAGTTTTCAATCAAATACGCGGTAAAACAGTTATTCGGAATAGACTAAGTCACAATCCCCAACGGTGCACGACCCAACGCTAGTCATCTAGCATGTGTGCCACCTTAATATAGCACAACAATGTGAAATCCGGGGTTTCATACCCTCAGGACAACATTTATAATCATTACTCACCTCCATCCGGTCCAAATCTCTAGCCCGCGATGCCTTTCCCTCTCGAATCGACCTTTGGATGCTCCAAATATAACCAAAATCAGTGCAAAGCTATCAAAATATGCTAAGAAAATAAAGCCCACTCGAAAGTAATCAAATTACAACACAAAACCCGAAATTGGCCAAACCCGACCCCCGGGCCCACATCTCGAATTCCGATAAAAATTACATCAATAGAATCCTTATCACTCCCCGAGTTCATTCATATCAAAAGCATCAAAATCCAACCACAAACGACCCCTCAAATCCCAAATTCTAGGTCTCCAATTACAAGTCTTAGTTCTTCAATGTTAGGCTTAAATTCCATGATTAATTAGGTAGAATTCACATTAGAATCGAGTATTAAGTCCATAAATCTTACCTCCAAGTGTTCCCCCTTGAATCCCTCTTCAATCCTCTTTAAAAAGCTTCAAAATAGCCCAAAAATGATGAAAGTTAGCCCCAAAATCGCGGACAATGGCTATTTAAACATTCTGCCCAGGCATTCAAAACCTTCTTCGCGAACGCGGTCAAAGTCTCGCATTTACGAAGCACAACTGACGTTGACCATATTTTCCTCCTTCGCGAATGCGTCTGACCTCCCCCGAACGCCATGCTTCCTGACTCCAACCCTTCGCGAACGCGGCTCCCCTTCTCGCGAACGCGTAGCTCAATGACCCAGCCCTTCGCGAACGCGAAGGCCAAATCTTCAGCCTCTCCTGCTAACCCTTGACGAACATGAGGGTCCACTCGCGAACGCGAAGCACTACCGTCTGCAACACTTCAGCAGATTTTTCTGCAACTTCCAATAACTTGAAATGGTTCGTTTAACCATCTGAAACTCACCCGAGGCACACGGGACCTCAACCAAAAATGCCAACATATCCCATAACATCATTCAAAATTATTCCAACCTTCGGAACGCTCAAAACAACATCAAAACACCAAATTCGCATCGGATTCAAGCCTAAGAATTCCAAAATCTTCTAAATTCCGCTTTCGATCAAAATCAAACCACGTCCGAATGACCTGAAATTTTGCACACACCTCCCAAATGACACAATGGACCTACTGCAACTTTCGGAATTCTATTCCGACCCCTATATCAAAATCTCACCTATCAACCAGAAAATGCCAAAATTCCAATTTCGCCAATTCAAGCCTAAATCCACTCCGGACCTCCAAAACACATTTCGATCACGCTCCTAAGTACCAAATCACCTACCGAAGCTATCCAAACCATCAAAACTCACATCCGAACCCTTTAACACATAAGTCAACATCCAGTTGACTTTTCCAAGTTAAGCTTCCTCAAAAGAGACTAAGTGTCTCAAACCTTCTCAAAACCTCTCCGAATCCGAGCCAACTAACCCGATCACATATAGAACCGATAAACAAAGCAATAAGAAGCAGAAATGGGGGAAACAGAGCGGTAACTTATGAAACGACCGGCCGGGTCGTTACATGTATTTTGACGGTGGGATGAAATCTGACGAGTGTTTTAAATTAAAGAGAAAATGGAGATAAATTGTGAGTCGTTGATCTAAGGAACATATGGTTTAGATCCATTGTGCTTCTTTTGTGAGTGTTATGCAGAGATGATGTGGCATGAGCGGATTGGCTTAGAGAAGAGGTTGTGGATTTCCAAGGTGAAAAGTGAAGGTGGACCTAGATTGGGTTAATTGCGGATTGGGCTTGTGTTTGGGCCAATTTTAATTTAGAAAATGGCCAATTTGTGTTTAGGAGGTAAAAATTGCACGGGGCGTCCTATTTGGTTGCCCCCATTTAACCTATACCCATTTTTTAAAAAGTTTTAACTAGTACCCACATTTTAAACAACTTCAGCCCCCTTTCTCCTACTCCTCCTTCTCCTCCTTCGTTTTGTTCTTCTCCTCCTTCGTTTTCTTCTTCTTCTTCTTCTTCTTCTTCTTCTTCTTCTTCTTCTTCTTTCTTCTGCTGCTATTTGTGCTGCTATGAAACTTTAATTCATGGGATGATTGCCATAAATATTTTTATCAGATTATTTAAAAATAAATTATAAATAATTACGTAAGTTAGTAGACAATAATTTGTGAATATTTTCAAGTACGTAAGCTAGTAGACAATGATAATTCTGTTCTTTTCACGTTTATTGTTTCCAAAATTTATGATTTAGATACTGTTGGCAATCTGATTATTTATCTAGTATGTTAGAAAGCTTTCAAAAACTTCAACTTATATATTGCTGAAGATTTTACAAATGAACTAAATAACTTTAGCATTTTCTACTGAAGTTTTTGAAAAAGCTTTATGACAAAACTAATGAATCCAGGACAAAAAAACTTCAGCTTTTAGTGCTGAAGTTTTTACAAATGAACTAAATAACTTCAGCATCTTCTGTTGAAATTTTTGAAAAAGCTTATCCAGGACAAAAAAACTTCAGCTTATTTAGTGCTGAAGTTTTTATAAATGAACTAAATAACTTCAGCATCTTCTGTTGAAGTTTTTGAAAAAGCTACTAATGAATCCATGACAAAAAAAACTTTAGCTTATTTAGTGCAATTACAAACAAAAACTTCAGCAAATAGAGAACAGAACTTCAGCTACTATGCTTAAGTTCAGCAATTACAAACAAAAACTTCAGAAAATAGAGAACAAAACTTCAGCTACTATGCTTAAGTTCAACAATTACAAACAAAAACTTCAACACACTTGGTTCATCACACTTGCTACTTCAGGCCGCGTCTACTAGAATGCTGAAGTTTTGTGTGATTGCCTTTGCTACTTCAGCCCCGTATGCTGAAGTTACGCGAAAAAGTGGGTACACTTGTAATTTTTTTTACAAAGCGGGCACAAGTTAAAACGTGACCAAAAAAGCGGGTATAGATGCAAATGCCCCGTTTAGGAGTGCAATTGCAATTATAAACATTTGATCTTTAACCTCTTTGAAATAAATTTAATTATTTTCAACAAAATATACCCCATTCGTTCCAATTTATATGAACATATTTGACTGGACACAAAGTTTAAGAAAAAATAAAGGCTTTTGAAATTTGTGGTCATAAACATGTTAAAAAGGGGTCTAGAGTATTTGTGTGGTTATAAAAGCTTCTTATTAAAGATAGAATTGTAAGTTTAAGCTAAATTGTTTCTAAATTTAGAAAGGGGTCATTCTTTTTGGAACGGATCAAAAAGGAAATGGGTTTACATAAATTGGAACAGAGGGAGTAGTAAAATTATAATTATCAAATATACGACTATTGTAATTAATTATTTGTAAATACTTTGTCTTCTAAAGTATGGCAATAATTTCGAATTATTAACATAGTGGTCTAATTAACTAGAATTAAGAAGTAATTCGTTAAATTAATTATAAATCCTATGTGATGTATATAAAAGTTATTTTAATAATCTTAAAATAGTAAGTATATTTGTAATTACATAATACTAATACTAAATTATTAATTTCACAACTACTAATACTTAGTTAATTTTGTAAAAAATAGGTATTTGTTAATTGAAAATATTTTCAAAATATTTATTGTAAATTATTAAATATAAATAAATTAATTTTAAAAGGGAGGACCAAAATTAGCCGTCAACACTCCTAAATTATATTCTCCGATATATTAAAAATTCTCCGTTGATTATCTAGCAAAATATATGACTAGCCAAAAGGCGCGTGGTGGATGAAGATAGCCATCACATGGCCTCACCTAATCGTATGTAATGACTAACTAAGCTTACCTGTTAGAAAAATTATTTTTTAAACTTTTTTAATTTCTTTTAATATTCTAATATTTTTTCTTTATTTTCTCACATTTCTTCTTCGTTTTTCCACCTTTCTTCTTCCGTTCTCCATAGGTTCCTCTTGAATTTCTCTCTCTCTCACGTTTTCTCTGAAATTATTATTCTCTTTCTTGCTTTAATCATCTTTCATTTTTAATCCATATTATTGAAAGAATATTCATTTTAAATCATGTTATTAAATCCAACACTTTATAGTGAATGGAGTTGAATTTCTTGGACTTTATTTGTGTAATCTAAAATTAGAGAATGTACGTGCTGGCTGATTGATTTTTTGTTTGTGTAATATAATTTTGTGTAATATAAGATGGTTTTTCAAAAAATGTAATAAGATTTGTTTATTTTTCTTCTGTAAAGTGAATGTAAACAAATATTTATTCAATAAGAATCTAACACAAAGTACAACCACAATTAAAACTAATAATAACACATCACATTATACCTACTTTGGCTAGAACTCAAAATTAGTCATTCAAGAGCAATACACCATGAGCAAACTACATCAAATACTTAGTATAAAAGACAAGTTAATATAGTTATACAACACATTGCATTAGATCCTACTTTGGCTAAAGCCCAAAATCAGTCATTCAAGAGTAATACACCACGAGTAAACTACACCAAATACTTAGTATAAAAGACAAGTTAATATAGTTATACACACACCTTTAGTGTGGGTTTACTATATGCATGAATATAGTTCAGAAAATCTGGGGACACTAGATAGTTTAAGTAGGTAACTAATAAAGAAGATAGTTTTGAAGGATTTTAGGCTGAGTTAGATAGCTACGTGTAGTACCATATGACACGTTTTTAGTTTATTAAGAGCATGTACCCAACATATTTCTAAGAGTTCAACGAATATATACTAGAAAAATATAGTACTGTTTAAATAACGACGTATTTTTTAATATATATTAGAAAAATATAGTTTAAGGGGGTTTTGAGGATCCGAATAGTTTAAGTCCCCGTTTGGCCAAAATAAATTTGGGATTTATTTTCAAAACTCATATTTGACCATAAATTTTGCCCACATTTTGGCAAAATCCCAAATCCCAAACCCCAAATTCCAAAATCACCCCAATTGCTTATTTTGGGCCAAAATCTCAAAATTTGGGAATTATATACATGTTTTTCCAACATAAAGTTGGAAAATATGTTTTGAAAACGTATGTCCAAACACATTTTCATCTTCAAACCAAACTTCACCCAAATTAAAATTTTCAAAACAAATTTAGAATCTATGGCCAAACGCTAGCTAAATAGGTAACTAATTAGGGTGTTTTAGGGTATTCACTAAAAAAGTTCGGATAAGTGAAAAAAGAACTTATGTATTATCCTTAAATCTTTTTAATTTCATATATTAAAGTGGGGTCACCCACGCAACAAGTCGTTTAACTTGCATATGCCACCCGTTCAGTATATTCCATCATACACCTGCTATGCCCCCCACTTCCAAAGTGGCAACTGGTAAGTGTCAACTTTCTCTATTAGTATTGTTTTCCCCACAATATCCCATCTCTAATTCGTCTGAGTTTTGCTATTTTCAATTATTGGGTAAGAATCTCAATAAGTTAGATCTATAGCAGTCTTCGTCCCTACTTTTACTTTTAAATATCCATTGAAACTGTTCTTGATTTATTTTGATTTTTTGAGAACTATGAACAATTTAGATGGTCTATTAAGAACTTTCATCACTTGCCTGTACTGACACACGAAGCAATTTTCTTATTCAGTGTGGCAACTTCAAGAAGAAGTGTATATCCATACTTCATATCCTTTGGATAATTTTTAATACCCATTTTCTGTGTGCCTTTGTCTAATACTATGTGTCTACAGAGATTTACTTAATGATATATGGTCCATTTGAAGACGTTTATGAGTATTGGTCAATGTAATCCCTAAAATGGGTATATTGCTTGTATAATATGCAGTATAAATTTTTTAAGCTATGTTCTTATTTGTGCACTACATATATACCCACCTGATAAAGCACCAACAACCCGGTGCACTAAACTCCCGCTATGCGCAGAGTCAGTGTGAAGGGTCGGACCACAAAGGTCTATTGTACGCAGTCTTACGCTGCATTTCTGCAAGAGGCTGTTTCCATGGCTCGAACTATGACCTCCTGGTCACATGACATCAACTTTACCAATTACGCCAAAGCTCCCCTTCATAAAGCTCCAACCGCCCAATTTAAAAATTTATAAGTTGCCCCAAGGGCATTGGTCTAGTGGTAAGAGCACAACCCGTGTTGTGTGAGTTAGGTGTATGTGATGGATTCAAATTCGAACCCTACCGCGGACAGGGACGGATTTAAGGGGGCTCAAGGGGGCCCCATTCATAAAAAAATATCATTGTACATATAAAGCAAAATCCGTTTTGTGCCTCTATATATTATATTTTGAATCCCCTTGATACAACTCAAAAACATAGCTAAGTGGTTAAGGGGGTTCAAACCTTTATGAAGTTGCTGGTTCAATTTCCACTAGCCACAATCTCTTTTAATTTTTAAACTTTTTCTTTTTTGAACCCCCTTAATGGAAATTCTGCCTCTCACTGACCGCGGACAAAAGCTCAAGCGCAAAAAGGTAGAGAATGGTGCCTATTATCCATCGAGTTCAAACCGTGTGCCATTTGGGCCTCAGGGATTTCTTTGTTATCAATAATAAAATAAAATTATAAGCAAAATGTTAGACAAAGCTAGATGGATTTGGAGAACGCTGGATTTGATGGATTAAATTTTGTATTACCACAGTGAAGTACTCAATTCTAATCAATGGTGGACCTGTTGGGTTTTTCTCTCCCCAAAAAGGCCTCAGACAGGGAGATCCACTGTCACCTTTTTTGTTCATTCTTGCTATGGAAGGCCTAAGCAAAATGTTAGACAAAGCTAACCAGCTCCATTGGCTAGAGGGTTTTAAGGTGGGCAATAAAGAGGGCAATTCTGTGATAGTGTCGCATTTGCTATATGTAGACGACACTCTGATTTTTTGTGGAGCTGAAAAATCACAAGTTCTATATCTTAATCTCACGCTGATGATCTTTGAAGCTATTTCAGGCCTACACATGAACATGCTGAAAAGCACTATCTATCTGGTTAACACAGTCCCAAATCTGGATGAGCTTGCAGAGGTTATGTGCTGTATAGTGGGATCTTTCCCTACATCATATCTGGGGCTCCATTGGGAGCTAGATACAAGTCTTAAGGCATCTGGAATGGAGTGATTGAAAAATTTGAAAAGAAACTGGCTTCCTAGAAAATGCAATACCTATCCTTTGGAGGCAGACTTACACTCATCAATAGTGTGCTAGATAGCATACCAACATATTTCATGTCCTTATTCCCAATCCCAGCTAAGGTACAAAGGAGACTTGGTCAATTAAGAAGAGATTTTTTATGGGAAGGCAACAATGACACTCACAAGTTCCATCTAGTTAAATGACCAAGAGTTATTCTTCCTAAGAACCATGGAGGGCTAAGGATAAAGGATCTTGCCTTGCATAACAAGAGTTTATTGATGAAATGGCATTGGAGGTACAACATGGAAAGTTCAGGGCTATGGAAAACAGTTATTCAAGCAAAGTATGGGGTGGCAAACAACTGGTGCACTAGGCGGGGGAGAGCTCCACATGGTTCAGGCCCCTGGAAACACATTTCAAAGCTTTGGGGAGAATTCAAGCTCAAGTCATCACTCAAGTTAGGGAACGGGGCTCATATATCTTTCTGGAAAGATAAATGGCTAGGAACAAAGACCCTGAATGATGAATTTCCAGCTTTATTTTTACTTGCTAGTAATAAAGATGCAACTATCTCACATGTTTGGCAAAATAGTGCTTGAGCTCCACATTTCAGAAGAGACATCCAAGATTGGGAGTTGGATGATCTGTTGGGTTTGCTCAATAAATTATCAGGTGCTAATGTCAATTCCCAGGTGCAGGATAGGTTGGAATAGGGTGAATCAAAAGACAGAACCTATACTGTCAAAAGAGGATATGACAATCTATGCTCCAACAAGGAATTGATCGACAAATGGCCTTGGAAGCTTATATGGAAAACCAAACTACCTTCAAAAGTAGCTGGCTTTATGTGGACAACATTGTATGAAGCTTGTCTTACTCAAGGCAATCTTAGCAGAAGGAGTATACCGACTGTTACTCCTTCTGTGAATAGATGTTATATGTGCCAAGTGGAATCTGAGAGTGTGAGGCATCTTTTTTTGCATTGTTCAGTAGCAGCTGATATTTGGAGTATGTTTTTATCAGTTTTTGGACTTGCTTGGGTTATGCCAAACAGTATCAAGGAAGCTTATGAGAGTTGGTGTTCTTGGAGAGTTGGGAAATCCATCAAAAAGACTTGGTCAATGGTACCTGGTGCTATTTTTTGGAGTATTTGGAATGAAAGAAACCGTAGATGTTTTGATGGGATTTCAACTCCCAACCACACTCTTAAAGCCACTTATTTAATTAACTTATTTAGTTGGTTCAATCAGGCTCCTGTAACTAGTGTTGAACTGTTTCTGGATTTTGTCTGCTCCTTAGTTGTCCTGTAAGTTTTTGTATATGAGCGGACAATACCTTTATTTTATAATTTTTGCTATGCATCTTCTAGATGCCATTTAATGAAATTCCCTTACTTCATCAAAAACAAAAAAAAATAAAATAAAATTATAAGTTTGTCTTTTATTGTGGACTTTACAGTTAACATGGATATACATAAATACTTACATAGATAAAAACATGTGAAGGTATATCTTCACTGGGAATGGTTAACAAGGCATGGGAAGATCTTTATTCCTGGCTAAAGACATAAATCTGTACATGTGTTTTATTCATAATTTGTTTTGGTTATGAGAAGATCCATCTTACAAGATTCATCAATAGCTGAGATCCTGTACATTTGTTTTATTCAGAGTTTCAAGGCTAAAGACATAAATCTGTATTTGCAGAGGTGTAACTCCAAATAAAGTGATGTCTTCTTTAATCAGTCAAATGGTTCTTCCATCAAGTAATGGTTACAAGGCATGGGAAGATCCTAATTTTTTCAAGTGGAGGAAAAGAGATTCTCATGTCCCACTCCATTGCCATGAATCAGTTGAAGGTAATGCTGAATTGCATCTAAGGAGTGTTCTTGTTTGAGTTCTGCTCTTATGCCTATCAATGATTTTGTTTACTGATATGAGTAGAATTGAAGCTTACAATGTTATTGTGACAAATAACTAGCTGTATTGTTCATTTATTTTGTCGATACTTTTTTTTTTTGGGGTTGTTGCAGTTTATGTTCCTATTGCAGTGAAATTAGATGTTAATTAGAGAGAAGTAGCTGAGAGATTTGTTGTTATTATTTTTTTGAAATCGCAAGAAGTAGCTGAGAGGTTTATTATTATTATTATAATTTTTTTTTGAACCAATCAGCACTAAGAAAGTGGCAAAGTGCTGTACTGTATACACTATACAGTGTACAGGAATGAACCCAAAAGGCAAAAGCCTCCCTATCTATCCTTGGAGGAAATCTATGAATTCTAAAACCGATTCTTCCTCATTCATCGTTTCCTGTTTCCAAAAATACAGCAAAACCATACAGTTAAACTTTATTTTCAGAACTGAATTGGCTTTGTCTTCAAAAGATTTTAAATTTCTTTCTTTCCAAATTGTCCACCATATACAAGCAGCGATGGTATTCCATATTTTGTTGCATGCCCTGGTTAAGGCCTCTTCTATTACAGCATCTGAGTAGGTCCTGTGCAGTTTTAGGAATTACCAAGCAGAATCCCAGGATGTTCCAAAAAAGCTGCCGAAATAAGTGTAACAAGACAAAGCAAAACTATATGACTACTTTCTGGGTTTTTGTCACACAAGTAACATCTACTGATAGCCTCTTTTCTGAAGGTTCTCATGTGTAAAACAAGATATCTTATAAGGAATCTTTTATCCTTCATCGATGTATCCAAAACCAACGTTAGCTTGGTTTTCTATTGTTGATAGAAACTTGTAGAATGATTTTTCAACGAAGCATCCTTTACTGTCCCCTTTCCAAATAGGATTTATCTAAATACCTTTATGATAGATTTAAGGAGCTTCTCTTCAGGTTAGCTTAGTGTTGAGATGAACTTAAATGTACTTTTGAGATATTATCATAAGAAATATTTTGGATTACTGTGATGAGCTCAGACAATACATTGCTGATTGCACTGATGATCGATTGGACTTCAAATTTTGAATTTTCTTTTCCTTTTGTTGCTTTGAATATATTGATGAATCAGAATTTGTGGTAGTCATTAAAATCCTATAGGGAGTGCTGGTTTTGCTTTCCTCACTTCTAATCCTGATAATAATTGAGATCTGATACATGAAACAAGAACATGGAGGCCATAGTTTGGACAGTTGACTCACTTGGCATAACTAACTATAAGGTGGCTTCGTAAATACATGGTTGAGTTTTCGCCATTGGTCGCTTTTGATTGCCCGAAACAGCAGAATTCTCCATTCAATTGCTTCAAGCTGTATTGATTGCTTAAATAGTCAGTTCTGATGTTCTGATCCTCTTGAAAGAAAGTTGTTAGGTTGAATAGTGAGTTTGCTTGCTGCGACCTGCTAATACCCATATAATCCGTGAGTAACAGATAAGTAGTCTTCCAATAGTAGCCATGAAGATCAATTGGAAGCTGCACACACCCAAACCTTTGTTATTTGTCAAGCAGTGTTTTTACAATTAACGGATAAGACTGAATGATCTCACAACATGCTAGAAACTTGCCTAAGATATCAGGGTCTCTGGCGCTTCCAGAGTCCTTGCACTTGCCATGTCTCATGTTCTTCCATCTTCATTGTCTTTGAACAAATCTTCTGTTCTTGATAGTACCCGTCATGAAGATTGTGAACTGTCATAGTGCTTACAACTCTTCTCCTGTTTATGTTAAATAGGACCATAATGCAATCCCGGGATCATTATGTTCTAGGAAAGTAGATGAAGCCTGATTTTGATTTTGGCTCGTATAAGCGTGGTAGATGAAATGACCTGTTGAGTTAGCTGAAGCTAAATGATCTGCTGAGTTAGCTTACAAAACTATCAGATTTTAAGGTAAACTCTTTTTGGGATTCAATGGGTGATGCCAAGCATTGTAAAGGAAATGTTATATAGCTGGGCCGGTTTCCGTAGAAGAAGAAAGCAAAAGGTGTGGAAGTTCGCCCCGTTAGCTCTCATGTGGATTGTTTGGGGGAGATAAATAGGAGAGCTTTTGAGGGGATTGAGTCTCCTTTTTTCACATCTTAAGAATACTTTTATCTTTGATCGCTTTTTGGCGCACTCATATAGCCCCTACTTGTATAGAAGATTGGGCGTCTTTTGTAGAGAATCATGTTCTGATGTAAATTCTCTACTTCTTGGTATACTTCCCGTATAAATATACGGGAGTTCTCTCCCTTTTGATTAATACAATTTACCTTATCAAAAAAAAAAGGTAAACTCTCAGGTGCAGGACAGGTTGGAATGGGGAGAATCCAAAGATAGAAGCTACGCTGTCAAGAGTGGATATGACAATCTATGCTACAACAAGGAATTGATGGATAAATGGCCATGGAAACTTATATGGAAGACCAAAGTCCCTATAAAAGTAATTGGTTTTACCGTTTTACCTGGACAACTTTGTACGAGGCCTGCCTTACTCAAGGAAACCTTAGCAGAAGAAGCATTCCGACGGTGAATAGATGTTATATGTGTCAAGGGGGATCTGAGAGTGTGAGACATATGTTTCTTCACTGTACAGTAGCAGCTGGCATTTGGAGTATGTTTTTATCAGTTTTTGGACTTGCCTGGGTCATGCCTTACAGTATTAAGGATGCATATGAGAGCTGGTGTTCATGGAGAGTTGGGAAGACCATCAAAAAAACTTGGGAAATGGTGTCTGCTTCTATTTTTTGGTGCATTTGGAATGAGACGAATTGTAGATGCTTTGATGGGATTTCTCTCCTATTCACACTCTTAAAGCTAATAGTATAATCAGCCTTTTTAGTTGGTCCAATCAGGTCCCTGTAATTGTATCTGCTCCTTAGTTATTCAATAAGTTTTTGTACATGAGCAGACACTCTTATGTTGTATATTTTTGCTGTGCATCTTCTTGATGCCTTTTAATGAAATTCTCTCTCTTGATTTAAAAAAAAACGTTTGGTAGTTGAAGAAATATAAACACCATAAGTTGTGTCACCTTTTGACTTTTTACTGATAGACTTGATTATCATTTTTAAAATCTACTTTATTGGATTATTGTTTTTGATGCTCCTACGTCATAGCTTTTAATGATATTCTGTTGCTATTTAGGATCTCTGAGATACTGGAATGAGCGCAACAAAGTAGATCTATTGGCATCAAAATCAGCAGTTTGGGATGATGATGCTGTTTCTAGAGCTCTTGATTGTGCTGCTTACTGGGTTAATGGTTTACCTTTTGTGAAATCTTTGTCTGGCTTTTGGAAATTCTGGCTGGCTCCTGGCCCTAGTGACATTCCATTGAATTTTTGTGATATCTCATTTCAAGATTCTTCATGGGGAACTATACCAGGTATGATAGAGCGCTACTCACTTTAAAAAAAATGGTACCTGGCTCAGCTCATACCCCTTCACTGATCTTCAATATCTTGAATGATTGAATTTTTTGAGCACTTATTTCTCCATTACTATTAGTACCTCTATTGCTTGCGGATAGCCTCCATATTTTTTCCTTTATTAGGATGTTTTTCTCAATAGTAGATATGTTGGCTTTTGGAGATGTAAATTGTTGGACTTTACAAATATACTCTCAAACTTCTAAGGTATCATCAACTTGGTTCAAATAAAACAACTAATCGCTGCTGTTCCTGATCTACCATTGGATTTCCTCAAAGAAAATGATGGTAGAGTGACAAATGTGATTTTACCATTTTTACGGATTATGCGGCTTCCTGTTAGCTTTTCTTTTGCACTGCCCTTCTCTGTCTTCTTCATCTGCATTCCTCCTAACTTAAGAGAATTAAACAAAATAAAACACACACAGACAACAACAACAACAATTTTGCCCCAATCCCAAACAAGTTGCGGTCGGCTATATTTACACACTCATATATGTTCAAACGACAAACTATAAAAGGCATTCACCATGGAAGGCCCATTTAGTGAAATAGCATGAACAAGTTAACCAAAAACCTCTCAGCAAATCCTTATGAAGCACCTTTAAAGTTGATTGATGTATGGCATTTTTTTCCTTAACACTTCCATCCTGTGGTAAGTCACACATCTAGGGTCAGACTTGACAACTAACAATTAACAATTGCTGTTGCTAGAAGAAGTGTGTATCACCAAGAAATGATTGGATGGTATTGCCTTTGCTTGTGGAGTTGATGGTTTTTTTTCCTCGACATTCTGCCGACCTACTTTGGAACCGCTAGCCTGCTTGCTTTTGAGTTGATATGGAGTGTAAAGCTTGCTTAACCTTTTAATCCCAGAAAAGCCCTTTACCCTTTTTATTTTGTGTTGGGTGATCATAAAACTTGTGACTGCTTGATTTGGTGATACTCATAAGATTTGTCAAAATGGAGGATTACGAGCCTTGAGAGGCCCTACCGCTTTCATAATGTTCACTCAAGTTTACTGTATGTTTTGGACTTCTGTTAGTTTTGACTGAACTCCGGAGCGATAGTCAACGGTGAAAGAGGATCCTTGTAATAGATCTAATATCAACACTCTTTTTTCTGAAAAAGAGTCTACACAAAAGCTAGGGTTACACGAGAAGGGGAGAAAGAAATTTTTAAACTAGCACGACTGAGAGAAGATAAGTAAGGACTTAAACAAGGTGAAATGTGTAAAAAAACAATTTTCAACAAATGTGACAAAGGGGTAATGAGATCAAAGAGAGACAGAGAGGCTATTTTGGTCAATTGTTAATTCGAGCCACGAGAATAATATTAGGGGGAATTACGCTCCTTGTCACTTGGCCCAATAGTTCATTAAAAAATGGCCTACGTTTGAAACCCTTATCTGATATGCCCCAGGTTGTACATAATCTAAAAATTATTTTTCACCACTTACCCCACCCTGTTTAATTATTTTTTTCTTTTCTTCGTTCTTCTTCTTCCTCTTTCACGACTTTGCACCCCAAAATTTTCTACCATTATATATATTCTTCTATTCTCCTTCCAGATTCAAAGTTGATAATCACTATTAAGATGAGAAGAAAAAATACCACTTAAGAGCATTATTATTTTTGGAGTCACCATTAAAGGTCATTCAATTTCAGAAATTGGATTTTTCGATTTTGTTAGTTGTTTGGATTGGGTGTTGGCTCAATTGATTGGGATCGTCAAGGGGAGTTCAAAACTCAAATTTGAAGTGATTTGGAGCAGATTTGAGCTAGATTTGAGTTGAATTTTAGAAGATGCCCAAAGAAAAAGAAGAACCCGTGAAGCTCCATTAATATAATTCATTTGTATAATAGTGTATAATATTGTATAAGTAATGTATAAACACCTCTTATACATTATTTTTACAAGGTTGGTACATTATTTACAGGTATTTGGTGGATTTCTCACATTTCTTCTTCTTCTTCTTCTTCTTCTTCTTCAACTACTACACCTATATACATGGTGTATCACTAACATTTTTACTACTGTGCTTATACATCTTTATACACTTTTATACACAACTATATATATAATATACCCCTTTGTATAAAAGTATATAATACTGTATAAAAGTGTATAAGTATCATCTGACGAACCTTTTGTAGGATTTTCACTTGCAATTCTTCATTAAAACTATTCCAAAATTCCATTAAATGACTAAATTTTGTATACAGTCTACTTAGACTAATTATAATAAGTTCAAACAATACCCAGTCCAAATTTCTCACAAAATTTAACAAGATTAGCATTAAAGAAGACGAGATTTTAGATTTCTCGCATCTGTTTTAGAATTTTCGTAGTTGTGATAGGTATGTAGAAACTTGAGGAAAAAAGAGAATGGAAATGTTTCTCGCTTGCAGATATAGAGAATAAAAAAACTGAAAAAAAGTTCAGATCTAAGATTATTGATATTTGGCTACACATTTGCAAACTTGTAAGTGGGTTAAAATAATGCAAGGTCAACTTATGGAGTGTATTATTATGTAATTTTGTCATAATATTATAGATCTCCATACATCTGTGCCTGATAGATGGGAATACATTGGGTTCGTTGTTGTTGCCATACATTTGTGCATGATAGAAACAATTTTAATGCATTTGAAAACTAATATCTTCAAATGCATGAAGCTGTCAAAACACTTTTCCTCACAAAAGTAATCTTTTTTTTCCCTTCTAATTGTTTATTTAATTTTTTCTTGTTCATTTATGATATACATTCATGTTTACGCTGGAAACTACCTACTAGTAGACTTATCTGTCTTTAGCAAGCCATTTTTCTCTTTCTGACTTTTCTTTTGGATGGGTTTGTCTTTCTGACTTTTGTGTTTTTCTAATCAATACAGTTCCTTCGAACTGGCAGATGCATGGGTACGACCGGCCTATTTACACAAATACAATATATCCATTTGCTTTCAATCCACCTACAGTTCCAGATGATAATCCCACTGGCTGCTACAGAACTTTTTTCTTCCTTCCAGAAGAGTGGGAAGGTGAGGTTTTATGCTTCTTCAGTTTGTGTCACCCTAAAGTTTACTGCTTGTTTCCTATTCCAATCTCATCTCTCTCTTATAGATTCACCTATTTCATATTGTAGAGAATGAGAATTAGACAGAAAAGCTTGAATGATAATTCCCTCAAGCTTGGTTAGCAATTTATAGCTATTACAATGTGTACAGTGTACACATTTGGCAAGTGTACGATTACAAAATAAAGATTCTAATCAAATCCCTTCATGGCTAAGTAATAACAAGGACAGGTATAAACCAAGTTGAGAACGAGCTGCCCCCTTCAGTCACATGCCCTACGTGTGACCAGACATTGGATTGGGTTGCCATCCAATCTAATGTCCATGTTCGTCAATAAACCTAAGGCCCCAAGGGTTAAAGATGCTCGAGGCGGGATAATTGGAGAGTAAAACTTTCTGGTCCCTTTTTATGGTATTTTATTGATTATTAAATAGTCCTTTGAGGTTTGATCTTTCCACCTTTGTCCTCAATCCTCATCACACTCATTACAATAAGCGTATGTGGACATTTGCATTTTCATTATCCCTTTTTAAGTAAAATGTGATGCATTTTCATTATCTTCATTTGGCTGTCAATAATGTTATGTGAGCTTCAACTGCTTTTTGACAGGTCGCAGGATATTTCTACATTTTGAAGCAGTTGATTCAGCCTTCTATGCTTGGGTCAATGGAGTTCCTGTTGGATACAGGTTTGTGTTGCTTTGATATCTCCCGACTCCTTTTCTCTTTTCTAATTAAATACTTGTTTGATATCCCTATTTTAGATTCTCTTTTTTTAGTGGTCTTGCTATTGAACATATTATCATAGGTGTTTTCTACATTGAGGTGAGTCATGTACTCTACTTTTTTGGCTTGTAATTTCCATTGGTGAAATAAGCACAAGTTTATCCTTTTCCTTCACTACGGGGGAATCCTGCGAGAGAACCAAAGCCACACGTTCCCGAGCTTGAGATTGCACCCATTCCACATGAGGTTCTTGATCCCAAGAAAGCGGTTATTTCGTCCAAGCTATGTGATGAGTACTTATCCATTAAAGTTTAGGGCCTTTTGTGCTTATTGTTGTACTTTTGTGGTGAGTGTAGTGAGCTCTAAAAATATGACCTTTGAAGGAGGGAGAACCTGAACACAAGCGAACTCTCCAGTAACATGAATTGAACATTTCAGCATCACAAGAGTTTTGGCACAGCAACGGCCTCGGAGCAGTGGTGCAACTTAAGCCCATAAACCCAACCAGGCTCAACCCTACCAGCGACCCTACGCTCCTTCACATGCCGAGAAGAGAACTTCGACGAGTTTACTATACTTGCCAGTTTGTGCGTCAGATTCTAACCACTTTCCAATGAGGTATTTACTGTTTGCATGTTGACTCCTCATATGGATTGACCCATTTGGGCGTCGCCCATGTCTACCCATGGTAAAACGAGCAGATAGCAAAGATTTATGAAATGGCTAGAAAGGATGGTTTTTTTCCCTTTAATGTCTCACAAGCTCAAGCCACTTACATACAAGGATGCTTTAACATGGCTAGTGCTAGACTTGGACGGAAGCTGTAGAAAATTGGAAAAAGAACCTATTTTCTATGTGCCTCATGAATACTCACAAAAGAGAATTTTTTTGATAACTTGCTTGGTTGAAGGCTTCGTTAAATGGTCAGTTCGTCGGAAGTTGTGATCTTTTGGGCAATGTAGGCTTGAAGAATTAAGAAGGGGCCTTAAGTTCTGGCTGATAGGGACTCCAGGTTCCTCTTTCGCTTTGCCAATGAAAAGGAAGCCATCAGAGTCCTATGAAGGCCAAGATGGATGGGGAGATAATTCTTAAAATTGTGATAATGGAGTAAGTGAACTTTATGTGTGGAAGCCAGGGCAACAAAGGAGAGTGGATTATATCATTAACATAGCTGGAGTTCCAACACATCTCTAGCGATGATAGGGAACGTATGTGAGGTTTTGGGGATGTCATGTGTAGCATGTCTAATGTATCTAAGATTAAGGTGTTGAGAGCAGAGGAGGGAGAATCCCAATTCGGTAGTTATTGAAGACGATAAGCATGGTTTAGGCTATGGTTGTATTGGGAGTTCCAAACCGAGATTTTTGAGGGGAAATGGGTGATGGAGATGGGGATAAGGGGAGAGGAAGAAGGAGAAAGAAGACGGAGTTAGGAGGAGAAAGGGAGATGAGGTGGGAAGGAGTAGGGAGGAGAAGAGGGCGAGGGGTGTTGAAGCATAATGAAGTAAATAAAAACATAGCTTTATAATGACTTAAGCTTTTAGATGAGATGGTCGTACAAGTCAACATGGTATAAGAACAAGCAAAGGTCATACATATGCTCTATAACAACTTAATCTTTTTGATGAGATGGTCATACAAGTAAACATGGTATAAGAACAGGCAAATGTCCCGCGTTCAAGTTTCACCACCACCCATTATCAAAAGGCATTTCACATGCTTGATCAATGAAAGAGAATTATGCGCGCACGTAAAGGACCGTGCGAAGACATAATTTAGTAAATAAAGGTATACTCTCTCTAAAAGTTGAAGACCTTTTAGATGAGATAGTTACATAATTCAATAAGGGGAAAGATGGAAGAGGAAGGAAAACTCTTACTGCTCTAATATATTATAAAAAAGACGATAATGTCTAAAAAAGGTGCAGCAGGTGTCGAGCTTTTTAATAAGTGGAAAGGAGGAACTTAAAACCAAGGAAGAAAAGACGGGAATGTCCATTGGACTAGTGAGCCGCTTTGGAGTGCTTGGAAGTGTGTATATCAAAGTCACTAAATCCCTAATTAATCTCTTAATCAATTGGTGTAGTTTCCCTATTCCATTTCCAACTCAAATTCTCATTTCTCAAGTCAAGTATAGTCTAGAAACATTTCAAGTAGAGCCCGTACCAAATTAATAATGCCAAATAGAGCATCTAATCAAATACCCATTAACAATTGTGTGTATTCATCACATTCAGTACATAGTTACGTTCGAGGATTCATCATAAATCCTAAGCACAAAGCTTAGCTACTCATGGAATTAAGGATTACAAGCATTCAAAATATAAATCCCATGAATGGCAATGAGTAAGAGAGAAGAAATTGCAAACTAATTATCCCATGCTTGGAAAACTTCTTCAATCTTTACTGTCAACTGATAAGTACCATTTCCCTATGAAAGCTGATTGTTAAATGGACCCTGAGCCAAACTCAACCCGAAAAACTAGTTCAAGAGGTGAGGATTGCCAAGACTATATAAGGAGACCAAGAAACACAAATCCCATCGATGTGGAACTCAACATCCCCCTCATGCCCCAGGCGTGCAAAGTGGAGCGTGGACAACATAAATGGGGGCTCACCATCGGTAAAAATAAATTGGGATGACTCTGATACCATGTTAAATACCTTGGGCCTAACTCAACCTCAAAAGCTAGTTCATGAGGTGTAGATTGTCCAAGACCATATAAAAAGACAAAGAAATCCAAGTCCCACCGATGGGGGACTCAACACTGATCTTTTAGTACAAGTGTACAAATTTCTATTTATAGCAAATACTAATTTTTCACGAACAACATCAGTTCCCTTGCTAGCTCGGACAATTTTATTCTTCATGCAACGCGTGACTCTCCTTTCTAGCGTAGCTTCAGTTCTATCCAAGATTCATCTTCAAATGTTCTGTCGTCTGATGGGTCCCTCACCATTATATGTTGTGACATCTATAATATATGAAAGTGACGTGAAGTTTCTATCGTCCAATCACACGGCGCCTCACTGTTCTTCTAATGTGCCACATCATGGCTGCTGAATACTTTGTGGAGTTTTGGCTTCTTCCAATGCAGTGTTTCACTTTCTTTCACTGTGTTCCATCAACACCGTAGAAGGTAAGCCACTCTTAACTTCGCATAGGCCGTAAAGTTGATCTTTTCTTCTTTGGTAGTCCTCCTTTTGAAGCTCATTTCCGTCTTAGAATTCCATATTCAATATAATTGGAAAGTTGCCCATAGATATTCTCCAAGATTATGAATCTAAGCATATTGTAGGTGGAGAGACGTGCTGGGGGAATTGGAATCCTCCGAGAGTCGTTGTGACTTTGGATATTGCAGGCGGATTAGAGTTGAGGAGGTCGAGGGGGCTATGCGTAAGATGAGCAGGGGAAAAGCTACCGGACTAGATGAAATCCCGGTGGAGTTTTGGAAGAGTACGGGCAGGGCGTCTTGAAATGGCTCACTAGATTATTTAATGTCATTTTAAGGACGAAAAAAATGCCCGATGAATGGAGGTGGAGTACAATGGTTCCTGTGTGCAAGAACAAGGGTGATATCCAAAGTTGCAACAGCTATCGAGGTATCAAGATGCTTAGCCATACTATGAAAGTTTGGGAGAGGGCGAGGAGGAGTGTGTCGAACCCGTTTGGGTTTATGCTGGGGTGCTTAACTACGGAAGCCATTCACCTTGTTAGGAGATTGATGGAGCAGTATAGAGAGGAACATGGACTTGCATATGGTTTTCAACGACGTAGAAAAAGCATACGATGAAGTCCCGAGGGAGGTCCTGTGGAGATGTTTGGAGGCTAGAGGTGTACCGGTTGCTTAAATTAGGGTGATTAAGGACATGTATGATGGAGCTAAGACTAGGGTAAGGATAATAGGAGGGGACTTGGATCACTTCTCGGTCATGATAGGGTTGCACCAGGGGTCGGCTCTTTGCCCTTTTTGTTTGCCCTAGCAATGGACGTATTGACGTGGCTTATCCAAGAGGAGGTGCCGTGGTGCATGTTATTTGTAGATAACATTGTATTGATTGACGAGACGCGATGCGACATTAACATGAGGTTAGAGATGTGGAGGTAGACCCTGGAGTTTAAAGGTTTCAAGTTGAGTAAGACTAAGATAGAATACCTGGAGTGTAAGTTCAGTGGGGTGACTTAGGAAGTGGAAGGGGAGGTGAGGCTGGATTCACAAGTCATCCCTAGGAGAGGAAGTTTTAAGTACCTTGGGTCTGTTATACAAGGGAATGGAGAGATCGACGAAGATGTCACACATTGTATTGGGGCGAGATGGATAAAATGGAGACTTGCTTCCGGTGTATTGTGTGATAAGAAGCTGCCAGCAAAACTTAAAGGTAAGTTCTACAGAGCAGTGGTCAGGCCGACTATGTTGTATGGGGCTGAGTGTTGGCCAGTCAAGAGCTCCCATGTCCAGAAGATGAATGTAGCAGAAATGAGGATGTTGAGATGGATGTGCGGGCACACAGTTAGATAGGATTAGGAATGAAGTTATCCGAGACAGGGTTGGTGTGGCCCCAATTGAGGATGTAAGAATGCACAGGAGAAAAATATATTGTTAATTAATATTGACAATGATACAATGAGCCCTATATATATAATACATGTCCTACTCCTAATACATATGAGATTAGGGTTATTTATTACTATTTAACTATCAAACTAACACTCTCCCTCAAGCTGGTGCATATAAATCATATGTACCGAGCTTGTTACATATATAACTAATACGAGGACCAGTGAGGGACTTGGTGAAAATATCAGCAAGCTGATCATTCGACTTCACAAATTTTGTAGCAAGATATCTCGAGAGTATCTTTTCTCTAACAAAGTGACAGTCTATCTCGACGTGTTTAGTTCTCTCATGAAACACTGGATTTGACGCAATATGAAAAGCAGCTTGATTATCACATACAAGTCCCATCTGACTAATTCACCAAATTTCAACTCCTTGAGCAACTGTTTGATCCAAATTAGCTCACATGTGGCCATAACCATTGCTCAATATTCTGCTTCTGCACTAGACCGAACAACCACATTCTGTTTCTTGCTCTTCCAAGACACCAAATTTCCTCCTACTAAGACACAATATCCAGACGTAGAACGTCTATCAGAAGGTGATCCTGCCCAATCAGTATCTGAGTATCCAACGATCTGCTCATGGCCTCGATCCTCAAACAATAAGCCTTTGCTTGGAGCTTGTTTTATATATCGAAGAATGCGGACAACTGCATCCTAATGACTATCACAGGGAGAATCCATAAACTGACTCACAACACTCACAGGAAAGGAAATGTCAGGTCTAGTCACTGTGAGGTAATTTAATTTACCAACCAACCGCCTATATCTTGCAGGATCGCTAAGAGGCTCCCCTGTCCTGGTAGAAGTTTAGAATTCGGATCCATCGGAGTGTCAACAGGTCTACAACCTGTCATTCCTGTCTCCTCAAGAATATCTAAGGCATACTTTCGTTGTGAGATCACAATACCTAAGCTAGATTGAGCGACCTCAATACCCAGAAAATACTTTAATCTCCCCAGGTCCTTAGTCTGAAAGTGCTGAAAGAGATGTTTCTTCAACTTACTAATACCATCCTGATCATTGCCGGTAATAACAATACCGTCAACATAAACGACCAGATAAATACAAAAATTTGAAGCAAAATGTCGATAAAATACAGAGTGATCAGCTTCACTACGAGTCATGCCAAACTCTTGAATAACTGTGCTGAACTTACCAAACCAGGCTCGAGGCGAGTGTTTTAGACCATAGAGGGACCGGCGCAACCGACATACAAGGCCACTAGACTCCCTCTGAGCAACAAAACCAAGTGGTTGCTCCATATAAACCTCATCCTCAAGGTCACCGTGAAGAAAAACATTCTTAATGTCCAACTGATAGAGAGGCCAATGGCGAACAACAACCATGGATAGAAAAAGGCGGACTGATGCAATTTTAGCCACGGTAGAGAAAGTATCACTGTAATCGAGTCCAAATATCTGAGTATACCTTTTGGCAACAAGACGAGCCTTAAGTCGTTCAACCTGGCCATCTGGACCAACTTTGATTGCATACACCCAACGACAACCAACAGTCGATTTACTCGAAGGAAGAGGAACAAGCTCTCAAGTACCACTCGTATGTAAAGCAGACATCTCGTCAATGATAGCCTGTCGCCATCTGGGATGAGATAGTGCTTCACCTGTAGACTTAGGGATGGAAACAGAGGACAAAGATGACACAAATGCACAATGGAATAATGACGGACGATGGTAACTTAAACCGACATAATGAGGATTAGGATTAAGTGTGGACCGTATACCTTTTCGTAGTGCAATCGGTTGATTAAGAGGAGACAAGTCCGCAGTATTAGCAGGGTCAGGTGCAGGACGTGAATCAGCTGGGCCTGATGCTGGGCGCGGACGACGATGATAAGTCAGAAGTGGTGGAGCTGTAGAAGGTTGAACTGGACTAGGTGGTGGCACTGAAGCTATAGTTGGTGGAACTAGATTAGGTGGTGGCGCTGGACTCGGTGGTGGCACTGGAGCTATGGAGGAAGATGAATGGGAGATAGGGACTGAATCTCCAAAAGAAGGAACTGGTAGCACCTCAGAAATATCTAAGTGATTAACTGGACTTGTGAAGTATGATTGAGTTTCAAAGAAGGTAACATCAGCAGACATAAGAAATCGTTGAAGGTCACGAGAATAACATCGATATCCCTTTTGCGTTCTCGAGTAACCTAGAAATATGCACTTACGAGCAAGATGGGCTAACTTATCTTTTCCTGGAGTAAGGTCATGAACAAAGCACGTACTCCCAAAGACACGGGGTGGAGGAGAGAACAAAGGTAAGTGGGGAAACAGGACAGAAAATGGAACTTAATTTTGGATAGCTGAAGATGGCATACGATTAATAAGATAACAAGATGTAAGAATTGCATCCCCCAAAAACGCAACGGAACATGAGATTGTATGAGTAGGGTACGAGCAGTTCAATAAGATGTCTATTATTTCTTTCAGCTACCCCATTTTGTTGGGATGCGTGCGGATAAGATATTTGATGAATAATCCCATGAGAGTTCATAAACTGCTGAAATGAGGAAGACAAATACTCTAGGGCATTATCACACTACGAAATGTGCGGATAGAAACCCCAAATTGATTTTGAATTTCAGCGTGGAAGGTCTGTTAAATAGAAAACAACTCAGATCGATTTTTCATCAAAAATATCCAAGTGCACCTGGAATAATCATCAATGAAACTAACAAAGTAGCGGAATCCCAAGGTAGAACTGACCCCACTAGGACCCCAAACATCTGAATGGACTAAAGTAAAAGGTGACTCTACTCGATTATCAAGACGTTGCTGGAAATGGGAGCAGGTATGCTTACCGAGTTGACATGACTCACACTCTAGAGTGGACAAATGAGATTAGCCAGGTACCATTTTCTGAAGTTTTGACAAACTGGGATGTCCTGACCGTTTATGTAATAAATCTGGTGAATCAGTAATGGGATAAGTTATTGGAGGAAGACAAGATGCGAGTCCATGTGATTTTGCAAGGATAAGGTAATAAAGTCAATCTAATTCACGACCGGTACCAATGATCCGTCCTGTAATGCGTTCCTGTATAAAAACAAGGTTATCAAGAAATAAAACAACAGATTTAAGTGATTTGGCTAAGCGACTAATGGCTATGAGCCAGGAACATAAAGAACTGAGTCTAAAGGTAAGGAAGTGAACTTGCTTGACCTATTGCAGTTGCCATGGCTTGAGACCCATTGGCCATTGTGACTGTTGGAAGAGATTGAGAATATGAAATACTAGTGAAAAGAGATTTGTTACCAGAAATATGATCAGATGCACCTGAATCAATGACCCAAGACTCAGAAGCAGTGTTATTAAAAGCACCCGCTTCTCGCTTTAAGAGCTGAAGCGACGCGAGGCGCTGTTCTATCGTTTTTCTGCTACAAAAGCGACTCACATAAAAAAAGCTCATGCTTTAACCGCTTAAGCGAGAAGCGCCACGATGGAAAAAGCGCAAAAAAGCGTGCTTAAGCGACGTGAAGGCATCTGCTAGGGTTTTTTTTTAAAAATTTTTGGCAAATAAACTGTCAGTTTCCAAATAAACATACGCTCTTTTGCTGCTCCAACTCCAGCGACGACTGCTGCTCCAACGACTGCTTCTTCTCCAGTTCTCTGTAAGTTTCTTGTTCTCTCTTCTTCTCTTCTTCTTCTTCTGTTCGACTCATTTTTTCTCTTTTTCTTTCTATTTTTTTCACTTTATATTGCTCTGTTCTAGACATCTAATTTATGCTCTGTTCTTCTGCCCTATTTTTCTCTTCTTCTTTCTATTTTTTTCACTTTTTATTGCTCTGTTTTTGTGCCCTAAAACTATGCTCTGTTTTCTGGTTTATTGCTCTATTTTTTGTGCCCTAAAACTATGCTTTGTTTTTCTGGTTTTATTGCTCTGTTTTCTGTATTTCTGTTTTCTGCTCTATTTTTCTGCTAGTGCTCACTGTTCTTAGCCATTTATCTATGCTTATTTTTTTTTATTTGTGTGTTAAATTGCGCTTCACATGAAAAAAGCGCGCGCTTCGCGCTTCGCTTCGGGCTTCTCGCTTTGCTTCGCGCTTCTCGCTTCGGTGAAGCGAGGCCTCGTCGCTTTTTTGCGCTTAACGCTTTCCAAAACACTGCTCAGAAGTTGAAGATTGGGAGACACAAGTCATGCTACTATTTGTTGGAACAACGGAGGCTAATCCTGAAGATGTCTGTTTACGTGCTTTGTACTGAAGGAACTCAATATAATCCGGTAAAGAAACCATCTGGATTGGATTCAATGTGTTAGATATGTACATAATGTAGTCTTGTCCCACATTGGAATAGGAGTAGTATGTCCTTGTATAGTATAGCTATGAATAAGGACCTCTTGTATTGTATTGAACACACAATATCAATATATCATATTTTCTCCCGTGCCGTCTCACATGGTATCAGAGCTATCGTGAGAGATTTATCACTATGCATAAATTCCAGCGATTCCGGGAAGTGAAATTAGTCACCGAAACCCTTTTTTTCCGGCGATTTTTCAAAGTTGTTTTGCTTCTGCTTTGTCTCGGTCAGTGTTGTGCAAAATCCAATACTGCCACAAGAGTAGTCACTGTCCGACGACCAAACCCCAGTGAAAATCTTCGGCGGCACTGTAGCTGTCGGAAGAAACTTTTCCGGCGAAGTTCCAACGTCGCGTGGGCCACCTTGCGGCCATTTTTTGGCGACGACTCTTCAGGACAGATTGTTCCCCTTGCAATTCCGAGCCTACCCATCCAGGTTACACCAAATTCCGACCACTTTTATATTTTTCCGACGTGAACAGTGATTTCAGAAGTGGACTGCTGGCCATTTTTTGAAAAAGTTTCTTCAGAACAGTTGGGTCGTCTAGTAATTCCGATCCTACCCTACTATTTTTATTTCATTCCGACCACTTTGAATTTTTTCCGGTTGCTACATTATTTCTGGCATGAAAAGTGTTTTCCACGCAGAACAATGTTAAGTTTCCAGTGGAGAAACAGTGTTTTCTTAGCGATTTCTTCAGTTTTCCCAAAGGAGTTACTAATTTCCACTATTTCAAGTTAACCCTACTACTATTAATTGTAGCGACATGGGAACCAATACTTCGAATAGTCGGATGGTTTCTTTAGCGGATTATTGAGTTTCTTCGGTACAAAACAGGTAAGCAGACATCTTATGAGATAGCTTCCGTTGTTCAAACAGGTAATAGCGTGACTTGTGTCTCTCAATCTTCATCCTCTATGTCTTGGGTCATTGATTCAGGTGCATCAAATCATATTTCTGGTAACAAATCTCTTTTCACTACTATTTCGTATTCTCAATCTCTTCCCAAGAGTCGCAATGGCCAATGGGTCTCAAACCATGGCAACTGCAATAGGTCAAGCAAGCCCAATTCCTTCCTTACCTTTAGATTCAGTTCTTTATATCCCTAATAGTCCTTTTAATCTCATAGCTATTAGCCGCCTAGCCAAATCACTTAAATGTGCCGTTTTATTTCTTGATGATCATGTTTTTATACAGGAACGCAGTACAGGGAGGATCATTGGTGCCGGGCGTGAATCAAATGGACTTTATTACCTTATCCTTGCTAAATCACATGGACTCACATCTTGTCTTCCATCACCAACTTGTCCTGTTACTGATTCACCAGCTTTATTTCATAAACGGTTGGACATCCCAGTTTGTCAAAACTTCAGAAAATGGTACCTGGTTTATCTCACTTGTCAGCTCTAGAGTGTGAGTCATGTCAGCTCGGTAAGCATACTCGCTCTCATTTCCCTCGACGTATTGATAATCGACAAAGTCACCTTTTACTTTAGTCCATTCAGATGTTTGGGGTCCTAGTCGGGTCAGTTCTACATTAGGATTCCGCTACTTTGTCAGTTTCATTGATGACTATTCTAGGTGCACCTGGATATTTTTGATAAAAAATCGACCTGAGTTGTTTTCTATTTTCCAGACCTTTCACGCTGAAAATCAAAATCAATTTGGGGTTTCTATTTGCACATTTCGTAGTGATAATGCCCGAGAGTATTTGTTTTCCCCATTTCAGCAGTTTATGAAATCTCATGGGATTATTCATCAATCGTAGTGATAATCCCAGGAACAGATAAGTTAGCTCCCCGTGCTCTTAAGTGCGTATTTCTTGGTTTCTCGAGAACGCAAAAGGAGTATCGATGCTATTCTCCTGACCTCCAGCGGTACCTTATGTCCGCTGATGTTACCTTTTTTGAAACCCAATCATACTTCACAGGTCCAGGTAATCACTTAGATATTTCTGAGGTACTACCAGTCTCTTCTTTTGGAGATTCAGTCGCTATCTCCCATCTATCTTCCTCTACATCTCCAGCTCCACCATCTATAGCTCCCGTTCCACCATCTATAGCTCCAATTCCATCACTTATAGGTCCAGTTCCTCCACATAATCCAGTTCAACCTTCTGCAGCTCCGCCACTCTTGACTTATCATCGTTGTCCACATCCAACATCAGGCCTAGGTGATTCACGTCCTGCATTAGATTCTGCACCTACTGCGGACTTGTCTCCTCTTAGTCAATCAATTGCACTCTGCAAAGGTGTACGGTCCACACTTAATCCTAATCCTGAGTATGTTGGTCTAAGTTATCATCGTCTGTCGTTACCTCATTATGCTTTTATATCTTCTTTGTCCACTGTTTCTATTCCTAAGTCTACAGGTGAGGCACTATCTCATCCTGGATGGCGACGGGCTATGATTGACGAGATGTCTGCTTTACATGCGAGTGGCACTTGGGAGCTTGACTTTCCTATGGAAAATTTCACGTGGCACGTCAATCATGATGGGTTGCAGACTGAAAAGCTTCTGCCTGGACAGGGGGAGCCTCTTAGAGACCCTACGAGATATAGGAGGTTGGTTGGAAAATTGAATTACCTCACAGTGACTAGACCTGACATTTCTTTTCCGGTGAGTGTTGTAAGTCAGTTTATGAATTTTCCCTGTGATAGTCATTGGGATGCAGTTGTTCGTATTCTTCGGTATATAAAGTCAGTTCCAGGCAAAGGATTACTATTCAAAGATCGAGGCCACGAGCAGATTGTTGGGTACACAGATGCTGATTGGGCAGGATCACCTTTTGATAGACGATCTACATCTGGATATTGTGTTCTAGTAGGAGGTAATTTGGTCTCGTGGAAGAGCAAGAAACAGAATGTAGTTGCTCGATCTAGCGCCGAAGCCGAATATTGGGCCATGGCTATGGCAACGTGTGAGTTAGTTTGGGTCAAGCAGTTACTCAAGGAGTTAAAGTTCGGAGAAATCAGCAGGATGGAACTAGTGTGTGATAACCAAGCTGCTCTTCATATTACGTCAAATCCGGTGTTCCATGAGAGGACTAAACACATTGAGATCGACTGCCACTTTGTCAGAGAAAAAAATACTTTCAGGAGATATTGTTACAAAGTTTGTAAAGTCGAATGATCAACTAGCAGATATTTTCACTAAGTCTCTTACTGGTTCTCGTATTAATTACATGTGTAACAAGCTCGGTACATATGATGTGTATGCACCGGCTTGAGGGGGAGTGTTAGATATGTACGTAATGTAGTCTTGTCCCACATTGGAATAGGAGTAATATGTCCTTGTATAGTATAGCTATAAATAAGGACCTCTTGTATTGTATTGAACACACAATATCAATATATCATATTTTCTCCCGTGCCTTCTCACACAATGCATTGGATCCAACGGATTGTGAGTTAAAGGCTTCTGATACGAATGCCATTATAATATTGTGCCGGAAAAAAGCAAAATTTTTCAAGGAATTACTGTTCTGCTTTACATAAAACTTACTGTTCACGCCGGAAAAATCTCAAAGTGCTCGGAATAAAAAGAAAACAGTATGGGCCTGGTCGGAATTACTAGAAAATAGGACTGTCCTGAAGAAATTTTCCAAAAAGATGACCGGAACACTGTTCACGCGCCGGCGCGTGGGTCTGACGCGCCGCCGGTGTCAGAAGATCTGGAGGCGCTTGAGAGCGCGTGGACTTGTTCTACCGGTGTGGTTTTCTGGGGTTTGGTCGCCTGAGAAACTCGCACCTGCTGGTGGTGTTATTTTTCGTAAAAATCCCACCGGAGGGATTTCGCAAAAAAAGAGCCTGAAAGTCACCGGATAAATGGCATGGTGACTATCCCGGACTCGCTGGTAACTGCACAACAGGGATTTCTCACTAGTTGCTCTGATACCATGTGACAATGCATGGGAGAAAAATATATTGTTAATTAATATTGACAATGATACAATGAGCCCTATATATATATTACATGTCCTACTCCTAATACATATGGGATTAGGGTTATTTACTAATATTTAACTATCAAACTAGCAGAGGACAAGATGCGGGAAGCGAGACTTAGATGGTTTGGACATGTGAGGAGGCAGAGCACAGGCGCTCTGGTTAGGAAGTGTGAGAGGTTGACATTGGAAGGCCTAAGGAGAGGTAGAGGTAGGCCGAATAAGAATTGGGGTGAGATGATTAGGCACGACATGGCATAACTTCAACTGACCGAGGACATGACCCGCGATAGAAAGATGTGTAGGTCGAAGATTAGGGTAGTAGGGTAGTTAGTTTAGTGTTCTTCCCATCGTACCGGTAGTATTAGTACGTACTTTAGTATTCTGTTGGCATTAGATTTCTATGACTACCGGTCATTTCTTTCATTGCGGTCACCTGATTATTTGGTTGTTATTTGTGCTTCTTTTACATGCCTTCTAATTGTTGCGCTTCTTGTTTTTCTCTTCTTTAATGTGGTGCTTATGCTTCTCTGAGCCGATGGTCTATTGGAAACAACCTCTGTATCTCCACAAGGTAGGGTTAAGACTGCGTACACAATACACTACCCTCCCCAGACCCACTATGTGGGATTATACTGATTTTGTTGTTGTTGTTGTTATCATGAATCTAAGCATAGGAAAGTGATAATTGTGATGTGAAAGAACCATAAAATACCTAACTTATCAATTTTTAAAGGCATGCCCTATTCATTTATTTCTTGTATTTTTATTGATAATTACTCTCTTGACTTTGACTCCTAACGCATTCCAAGTACATGGATTGTTTCTGGGGTTCTTCATTATGCTATCAATAATGTTATATATCTCGACTCCTCCATTTCTCAGCTTATGGTGATATTTACTTGCTTTTGTTTGATTTTTACTTGTTTTCATTTGATTTCGAACATGGTACAGTTATGATGTTATCTCATGCTGAACTGAGAGGCTTGAAGCTAAAGTATAGACGAAAGTCTCAGTTACATGGATCCTTGTAATGGATGATTGATGTAACTTTTATTTGAATGGTTCAGTCAGGATAGCAGGCTCCCTGCCGAATTTGAGATCACAGGTTTTTGCCATCCATGTGGGTCGGAGGAAAGAAATTGTCTGGCTGTTCAAGTGATGAGATGGTGTGATGGTTCCTATCTTGAAGATCAGGATCATTGGTGGTTGTCGGGCATACACCGCGACGTGCTTCTTCTAGCAAAGCCTAAGGTGTGAACTTTTCCTTTTAAATGAGTTTCGTATTTCCTCTTTCTCTGGAATATTTTGGGAATCTGGATATGATAAGAAAACTAACTTCCAAGGTGTTTTTCTGAATGTTACGATATAAATACAGAAAAAACAACTGTACCCTCTTTTGCTAAGGACTTACCTCACATCCACTGCCTCCAGCTACTTTGTCCTTCTTATCTTACTTGCCTTCAGTATGATCACCTTCTTTGTGTTCACCACCTTCCGTTTTTTTCTCTTTCATTTTATCCGCCTAGCTGAAGGCAAAATCTCTCCTTATAAAAAAAGTTAAAACACTCTCCTTGCCAAAACCTGCAAAAGGCTTCCTGAGAAAGCAATTGTTTCAGTTCAGATTATCTAGTATCTTGAATTTTTGGAATGTTACTGCTTATATTACAAAGAAAAAGTAATAAATACAAGCAATAGAATAACAAGGAAGAATCATTAAAACGATGAACGTGAATTTGAATAAAAGTAGAGGTAGAAATAAATGGTGGCTAGGCAGAGGCGGAGCCAAGATTTTAAGTGTATAGGTTCTAAATTTTAAGACAGGACCGCGACATCAAACTAATATACAATAATAACAAGACAAGGAACGAGTACCAATATTTAATATTATATATTCAATAAGTAATGAATAATATAAACATAATATATGAATTTTAGTATTATCATACAGTTACATTCGATGACTTGTCGTATTTTGTAGACCGATAAATGATTGCAGCATTAGGCACTTTCAAGTTTCAAATATTTCATTCTTTATATATCAAACTAAACAATCATTTAAAAAGTTATTATCAATGCAAGTCATTTTTAATAAATTTCATTTAAAAAGAACACTTTTCACCGTTGCATTAGCGACATATAATAGCAAACATAAACAAATAAACAAGTCTCCATATCTTGTGCATATTTGATTTTATAGTTCACTGCATATGATAGTAGATGCATAGAAAAACTTTTTGCTTTCCTTTATTTTTTCCTTATTGATATGAATAAGGTTCTGTTTTAGCTAATATATGAAGAAAGTTATCAGATGTGCAAAGTTCCCTCGCCAACTTAATGTGCACATCCTTTTCTGGCCTAAACAAATATTGCTATACAAAACGACCTTTTTTTTAAGAAAAACTATTTGTAGTCTACCCTTACAAGTTGAATATCTCACTTTAATTTGATCTTGCATCATAAGACAAAAAAATAAAAAAATAAAAATAAAATTGAAGATTTAAATTGCTTAATATTTTTCCATTAAACTTGTGAGGCCATGTATAATAAACTATTAAAATTTATGAAAATCAGAAATGAAAAAGAATAAAATATATGGTCCCTAGCCTCCGATTAATACACAAATCATATTCACATGGCAATGGTGAGACACAAAGTGAAAAAACCGGTTTAAAATTTTAGGGGAAGCATTGCACAATAATACAAATATAAGATTCAACCTTTGGAATCAAAAGTTTTAAAATAAAAGTAAAATCTACGTAAAAATCAAAAGACAAAAGAAAGGCAAACAAGAAAAATCAGGGATTAACCTTGAAGAAAAATGTGACCAGCTGAGGCTTTAGATTGATTTTGAACAATGCCAAAATTTTTCTACAACCCTCTCTATTTCACTCGCTTTTCTTTTGATTTTGATATGGTCAATTGTCAAAGAAGTGAAGGACGGGGAGAGTGGGCCTTCTTTGTTGGAGATTCTGTCCTTTTCTTCTTTGCCTTAATTGGTTTGTGGTTCTTTTTCAAAAAAGAAAAGAAAAACATCGTTAAAAAGAACCAGTTGGCAACACATTTTGGGAGACTCGAACCCACATGGGTGACCGTAGAACCCAGAGCCCTTACCGCTGAACCCAAAACCTCCTTGTTACTGGGTTCGGCGTTCAAAGATTATATAAGTTCAGTGAAATTTTCAATAAAGTTACAGGGTCCGGAAAAAAGCCCCCGGGTTCGCCCGAATCCACACTCATTACTGTAGCTCCGCCCCGGTGGCTAGGTATGGATTTAGCCATGGTAGAGTACAAATGTGACTTGAAGTCTTGAATTATGACGTGCTCGAGGCACACTTAAACCCTGAAGTTAGGTGTAATTCATGCTGGGCTTCGCTTCGGTTTGGTGGACTTCAGTGTGTGGTACCAATGGTTCAACACTCATAGAGTCCATCTGATAGAGGAGGGCAGAACTAAACAATGTAGCTAGCAAAGTAATGTATGAATTGGTAAAAAAATGTTATGGATGATTATTTTAGTGAGCACAAGAAATTAGAAGTTTAGTATAAGAAAAGTAAACCCAAAATTCAAAGGGAAAACTCAAAATTACATCTTTGCATCTGGATCGGAATGTTTAAATGGATTTGAAATTGATTGACCTGGTTTTTGTTTGTACTCCATCCAGGAAAGAATGTTAATGTTATCATTTGGGTCAAACAATTATTTCTTTGATTTGTAAGTTTTACATCCACTGGATGCTTTCAATTAATGATATTCCACTTCATAAAAAAACAATTATTTCTTTGACTACAAGAATTCAAAGTTTTTGAATACTTTAAACTTTAAAAAATTGTGTTTTTTAAATATGTTTATGTAGCTTCTAAATGTGTAAAATATAACTCCGAAAAATTTAAGAATCATTGTCCCAATATATACATAAATTTAGGTGCCGCTAGGTTGGTGTTGTAAGAGAATTAATCTATGTATAAAAATCAGCATAATATAGTACATTGTTTGGTTGGTGTTTTAAGGAGAGTTAATCTTGGTATAAAATCCAGCATAGTATATATAATGTTTCGTTAGCTCGTTGGCTTTCTTCTTTTCTTCATACATAATACCGACATAAATTAATGAAAAATTTATGTATTTTACGTGGGGTAGAATGTGGAATAAGCCTATGGGTATTAAATACTACCCAGTATGTCATTAAAACATTAAAATGACAAAACAACAACAATATACCCAGTATGTCATTAAAACATTAAAATGACAAAACTAACCTTCATAATAGTGAACAAGCTTTTCCTTTGCAAGTAAATTCTTTTTTTAAATTATACACAATATATTAATTTGTAATAGATCAAGCTAAATATCCAAAAAATAAAATAAAATATTCCAACAGTACATCCCTTGCATAACTGCATTGCTAATACCTGCATTGCTAATTCCTGCATAACTCATATCTAAACCAAACGACCCCTTAAATGTCTTCAGTTGATGAGTTTTAGCTGCTGTGACTTCGTCTGTAGCAAGAATGGGGATCCTTCCATGAAATTAATTTCCTGTTTTAATGTGGCACACTAAATAGGTGAATATGCTATGACTGCTACTTACCGTTTGGTTTTTAGAAAGCAAAAGTTATGGGAAACTAAAGTTAACTATGGTAAGATTGTAAGAGTTGATTCCCCCAACTTGCTCGGGAGGCATAGTTGTTGTATAGTAAGAATCAATTACCCAATAGTTCTTAAGTTAAAAAATGCATAGACTTTTCCTTTTCAGAAAATGGACTTTATCATGAGACCATGCCGTTAAATATTGATATTAAATTTGGGATAAAGGGAGTAGGAATTTTACTAATGAGATGCTTTATTAGCAATAGCATGTTGCATTTGCTTAAAGTGCAATACCAGAAGTGTCAAGATTGACTTTTCTCTCCTTGAATCAAGTGTCGGAAGGTTTTGCTATCTCTATCTGGAAATGATGCAGTTCTTTTAGCTTGAGAATCAGTCCTAGTCATTTGAACCATATTTATTTCTGTGTATCCTGTGCAGTTTTTCCTCTTTTTAGTTACACTTTTGGCAAGTGTATAGGAACCGTGGAAAGTTTGTTTTATTAAGACTTTATGCAATGTTTTGGTTGAGAACAGCTCATCTCCTTTTTACCATTCTTTATATCACTATGACTGACTTGTTCTCCCTCTTAGTGTTCTCTGTCTTTTATCGGAATTTCTCTGTTTTGGATAGGTCATTGCTGACTTCTTACCTAACTTTTCTGATGCAGACATTTATTGCTGACTATTTCTTTAGAACAAACATGGCCGAAGATTTTTCTTATGCAGACGTAGAGGTAATCATAGAACGCCAATGGCTTCTTATATTCCCTTTTCTTTTTCACTGTCCTACTTGTGCAGTAGATCATACAAAATGTATACAGTTTTGTCACCGAATTGTGGAAAATTTGCTGGAATTTAGAAACCATCATCACCCTACTAGATGCGGAGAAGGTAGAGAGGCAAGTGGCTGAGTGAGAAAATGCCTAGAGACCTGAATTTTTGCTAATAAATATTAAGCCTGATAGAACCTTTGACTTTTACTTTATTTGTTTTTGTTTTTTTGGATAACTGAGAAATCTCCGAGGACTAGTGGAGCATGGTTCAAAACTCAGTGGATAATGGATGCCCCTCTACCCTTCCCCACTTAAATACCAAGCTTTTGTCGGAGGTTTTAAACTCGTGACATACCACAAGCTGCATTCTTACTACCAGACCAAAGCCCTGGGGCTTTACTGTGTTTCTTTAAAGTGTTGTTTTTGTGTGCCAATATATCTTGTCAATCTTTACTAGCATCTCAGGTTAAGAATTTACCCAATGTTTTACTAACTTCGGTTGGTCCTCATTTCCTGGCTGATTCTTTTGTATGGACATTATGATTTTGTTTTGACTTAGAAGAAAAATGTAAGTTAGTCCATATAGGAAGTGATTATAAGGATAACTTTTGCTATGTCTTTATGTTCACATTGTGTCATGCAGCACACAACCAATTTCCATCAATTGGTTTCCCTTGTTATTGTTTCCTTAGCGAAGAGGATTACAGTCTTGTGCTTCTATTTTGTTAACTTACACTCTTTCCATTTACTTTTATTTCTGTTTTTGCAAAATTTATTTTCTTTTATTTTTCTAGGTTGCGGAGGTAAGTGCAGGTTAGCCCTTTTTGGTTGGCTTTATTTTGTTCTTTTCGGTTGGTTCTGACAAAATAAGTAAATAAATTCTCTTGCCTATGTTGGTATCCTGCTGGTCAACAGAGTTGTCTTAAAATATGGACATGTCCAAAGATTGGATCTCTTTAGTCAACAATAGCAACTGGGCCTCAATCCTAAGCAAGTTGGTGTCAGCTATATGAATCCTCACTGTCCATATGTAGCTCCATTTAAGCTTATCTCAATCCAATATTATTCAAATTAAAATAAAAATTAAATCAAAAAGCACTAGAAGTTCTTTATACTTTTTACTAACATATAAATCACAATGGTTATTTCATGAATTTGAAATTATTGTTACACCGTTAGTTTTAAAATCCATTTGCTTCATCCTAATATATAGAGTTACTTTGACTTGCACAGACTGTAATACTGTAAGAGCAAAATGTTTGAATAGATTGTTCTTGTTTTATTTTGTTAATATTTTTGTTTTTGACGAAGTAAGAAATATTTGAATAGATTGTTATATTGAGGAGAAGTTTAAAGAAAGTTGCTAATGTATAAAGTACAAAAGGAAAGAATGCCACTTCTGATTCAAATAAATATTGAGAAAGAAGAAGAGAAAAAAGATGGTAAATAGAGTGCTTGATTATTCCCTCAAGCTGGTGGTTTTAAATAACATTTGACAGAAATACAAATAAAGAAAGACTACAATTACAAGCGGCCTACAAAATCTCCTAATTACTTAATTACAGGGATTTCTGTGATTACAGGGAGTTGTGTATCTTTTCATATTTACATAGTATCAATTCTTGCCATATTTAACACTCCCCCTCAAGCTGGGCGTACAAGTCATATGCTCCTAGCTTGCTACAGATATCGCCAATTTTGGATCCTCGGAGTGATTTTGTGAGGACATCTGCTAGTTGGTCTTTTGAGTTGACAAAACTCGTAACTATGCACCCAGACTCAATCTTTTGTCGAATGAAGTGACAATTTACTTCAATATGCTTCGTTCTTTCATGAAATACTGAATTTGAAACGATATATAATGCGGCTTGATTATCACAAATCAATTTCATCGGCTTGTCCCCTCCAATCTTTAACTCATGTAGAAGTTGCGTTAGCCATATAAGCTCGCAAGTGGCCAATGCCATAGCCCGATATTCTGCCTCTACGCTTGACCTAGCCTCCACATCTTGCTTTTTTACTTTTCCAGGATATTAGGTTGCCTCCAATTAAATACAATAACCTGAAGTGGACCGCCTGTCAGAGGGAGAACTTGCCCAATCTGTATCAGAATACCCAACAATGTCTGCATGTCCCTTGTTTTCATACAATAAACCTTGCCCCGAAGAACTTTCGACATATCTTAGGATGCGAATTGCTGCATCCCAATGACTGTCACAAGGTGACTGGAGAGACTGGCTAACAACACTTACAACAAATGAGATGTCAGGTCTCGTGCACGTAAGATAGTTGAGTTTGCCAACAAGTCTCCGATATCTTCTTGGATCTTTTAGAGGCTTCCCTTGTCCCAGAACAAGTTTAGTATTTGGATCCATGGGACTGTCCACAGGTTTGCAGTTCACATACAAGTGTCTTCCAAAATATCTAAGGCATACTTCGTTTGTGAGATGACAATGCCGCTGTTAGATTGTGCCACCTCAATGCCTAGAAAATATTTTAGTTTGCCCAGATCCTTAGTCTGGAATTGACTTGAAAGATGCTGCTTAAGTTGGATAATACCTTCATGATCATCACTTGTGATGACAATATCATCAACATAAACAATTAGAAAGATACATTTGCCATGAGATGAATGCCTATAGAATACTGAATGGTTAGCTTCTGTTCGGGTCATTCCAAATTGTTGGACAACAGTTCGGAAATGGCTAAACCATGCCCTAGGAGACTGCTTGAGACCATAAAGAGATCGACGAAGCCGACAGACTAATCCAGACTCCCCCTGAGCAACAAGCTCTGGTGGTGCTCCATATATACTTCTTCAACAAGTTCTCCATGAAGGAATGCATTCTTAATGTCCAACTGAAAAAGTGGCCAATGATTCATCGTTGCCAAAGAGATAAGAAGACAGATAGATGCCATCTTTGCAACTAGTGAAAAAGTATCACCATAATCAACGCCATACACCCGAGTATACCTTTTAGCAACCAGTCTTGCTTTAAGGCGATCAACCGCTCCGTTTGGACCTATCTTAACTGTAAACACCCATTGACAACCAACAGTGGTCTTCCCTTTAGGTAAAGGGACTATCTCCCAAGTATGGTTATCGTGCAACACAGTCATCTCTTCAATCATAACGTGACGCTAACCTGGATGGGACATTGCTTCTTCCAGTCTTTGGAACCTTGACAGTGGATAAGCTAGTAATAAAAGCATGGTATGAAGATGATAAATGATGATAACTTAAAAAGGTATAAGTGGGAGTTTGATTGACAGTAGTTCTAGTACCTTTTCGGAGAGCAATGGGGAGATCAGTGACATCAGATGGGCGCTCAACCAAAGCATGAGACATTGCTGGAGAAGGCAATGAGTCACCCCGTGGGCTTTGTGTACCTGCATTAGGATCAGAAGCATCAACTGGATTAGTAGGTTGAGAATTAGGTCGAGGGCGTCTAGAATAGACTTGGAGTGGTGGATTTGGAGCTGGAGTTGGGAGGCGAAAAGGTTGGAACTGGAAGAACTATGGATATGGGCTTCTGATTTAATGAATTAGGAGAAAAATACGGGGAAGTCTCAAAAAAGGTAACATTTGCTGAGATTAAGTACCTATTTTTAGAGGGATCAAAGCATTTGTATCCTTTTTGTAGACGAGAGTACCCTAAAAAGACACATTTGATAGCCTTTTGCTGAAGTTTGTCTTTTCCCACGGTAAGATCATGAAAAAACAAGTACAACCAAACACACGTGGAGGAAGTGGGAACATAGGTTGTTCTGGATAAAGGACCAAGTGTGGACTCTTGTACTGCAAAGCAAAGGAGGGCATACGATTAATTAAATAACAAGCAGTAATAACTGCATCACCCCAAAAATGTAAAGGAATATGATTGTGAATAAGTAATGTCCGAGCCGTTTCAATGAGATGTCTGTTCTTTTGTTTGCAACTCCATTTTGTGTGGAGTATGTGCACAAGAAGACAAGTGTAATATACCTTGTGATGGCATGAAGGAAGAAAGTGAAGAAGAGAAGTATTCTCGGGCATTATCACTGATTAATTTCTTTATGGAAACACCGAATTGATTGCTAATCTCAGTACAAAAGTTCTGAAAAATAGAGAACAATTCAGATATGTTTTTCATTAAAAATAACCAAGTGCACCGAGAATAATCATCGATAAGTGTAACAAAATAATGAAATCCTAGTGAAGAACTGACACGACTTGGACCTCATATGTCCGAGCGAACAACTTCAAACAAAGAGGAAGACCTATTATTGACACGCTTTGGGAAAGAAGCACGAGTGTGTTTCCCCAGCTGACATGACTCACATTCTAACAAAGATAAACTAGATAGACTGGGGACCATCTTCTGTAGCTTTGAAAGACTTGGATGTCCCCATTGACTATGAAGCAAATCAGAGGAAATAGCGGAAGTGAAGGCAACTGTTGGTTTTGGAATGGATAGTTTGTACAGACCGTGTGACTCATGTCCTCTTCCAATCACCTGTTTCGTACTCCGATCCAGCAAAAAAACAGAATTCTCAGAGAAGATTACAAGACACTTGAGGTTCTTGGTTAATTTACTAATGGAAATAAGATTATACGGACATTCGAGTGCAAAAAGAACTGAAGTTAAAGGTAAAGAAGGTAGAGGGTGAGCTGCACCTATTCCTTTGATAGCAGTCTTTGATCCATTAGCTAAGGTAATAGTAGAAAAGACAGATGGAGAATTAAGGACATAAAGAAAATTTTTGTTACCAGATATATGATCAGTAGTACCAGAGTCAAGAATCCGTGGTCCAGGAAAGGAAGACTGTGCGACATAGGCAAAAGAGTTACTAGGTTGCACTGTGCAAGGTGTAGATGAGGTAGATGACTGTTGCTTTGATGTGTGGTACTGAAGATGATCATTATAATCTGCTCCAGTCAAAGTGATAGAGTGAGATGATCTATCCTTTGACATCTGGTGCAAGTAGAATACCATCTTCGCTGTGAGCCACATTGATTGCATGTCGAGGACGATCATTGTTACGTGGAGGCTTACCATGAAGCGACCAACAAACATCACGTGTATGCCCTTCCTTATCACAGTATGTGCAATGTTTAGTGCTTTTCCCTTTTTCTTTTCTGAGTCCATTTTGAAAAGTGTTAGTTTGTACAACCATTATGGAAGTATCATATGAGTTTACCTCCGGTGTAGATGTGATGCGCAACAATTTGGCAGATACTTCCTCCAAGGTAGGAACAGATGCGCTAGCAAGAATCTGGTCTCGAACCGAGGAGAGATCAGATCTTAATCCAATCAAGGCTAGAACCATAAAAGATCTGTCTCTCTGTCTATCCTGATCATCCAACTTGTCAGTAAAAGGCATACGAGAATCAAATTGATCCTTTAAGGATTCTACCTGGCCAAGATAGCTTGCCATGTCTTGTTGATTCCGTTGCAGGTGGACAATGTCTGAAACTACCTTGTAAATAAGTTGTATGTTATTTGTATACAAGGTTTTGGCCTTATTCCAAACCCTGCAACATGTCTTACATGACTGAAAAAGATTTAAGTAACTTACTGTCAAGAGAGTTCCATAGAAGACTGCATAATTGAGCATCTATTTTAACTCCAGTTGGTGTATGAGTGTATGAGATGCTCCAATCTCTGTATAATTCTTGATCAAGTGATCTTCATATCCTTGACCTATAAACCACAGTTGTACAAAAGCTGCCCAAGAGGTATAATTTCCACTACCATCCAACTTAACAGTAGTAATTGTTGGAGATGGTGAAGAGGAAAGAATCGACTTTCCAGTAATTTGATTTTCAACTGCTTTATCATCTCCCATTGTTGTATTTATTACACAGGAACTGCTGAAAGTAGTGGATGAGAGTAACTACAAAACAAGAAAAATAGGAAGAAATAGAGAAAACTGATGAGTCGACCAAAGAGGATCTGGTTCTTCTATAGTCTTTTAATTCAAGAAGAAAAATGAGATGGAGCAGGGACTAAGAACCTTAGCTCTGATACCATGAGAAAGAAGAAGAGAAGAAAGATGGTGAATAGAGTGCTTGATTATTCCCTCAAGTTGTTGGGTTTAAATAATCTTTGACAGAAATACAAATAAGGAAAGACTACAATTACAAGCCTACAAAATCTCCTAATTACTTAATTACAGGGATTTGTGTATTTTTTCATATTTACATAGTATCAATTCTTTCCATATTTAACAAAATATAAAGTGGCAACAACTTATAATGGTTTAATCATTACAACGAGAAATTTTTATCACTTTAGGATGTCATTTTTATGGGAAGGAGGGAATATTGAAAGCTTGTGACATAATTTTGCTGATTTTACCTTATTCTGTCCATAATGCAGGTGGAAGTAAAAATTGATAATTCTTTCGAGAATAAAGACATTGTCGACTTCACTATTGAAGCTTCACTCTATGACAACGGAAATTGGCTTAGCCGCTCAGACCGTATTGATTTGCTTTCTGCTAACATTGCTGATCTAGAGTTAGTGCTGTCTTCTGATCCTTGTTTGGGATTTAAAGGCTACATGCTTGTGGGGAAGGTGCAAGTACCTAAACTTTGGTCTGCAGAGCAAGTAAGTAATTTTTCTCAACTTTAAATCCAAACCATGATAATGTTTTACAATGCTGTTTTCCTTGTTTGATATTTTATATAGGGCATTTTTTTTTCTAAACGCAATTATTGCACACTCATCAGATGCTACACTCAAAACTCATTTGAAATAGGGTTCGGGTTTAGCACTTATACTATGTTCCATTACATATTAGTAGTAGTAGTACAATGTTAATCATTTATTATAATCTGGTAGTCTGCTTTTTCTCCTGCACTCCCTTGCAGGGAAGCTTAGAGTGCAAGGAATCTTTCTCCTGTATGCTTTATCATGAAATTCGACTTCTACATTTTGAATGACCCTGTCATATATTGAATTCCGAAGCTTTAGTTAAGATTTGCATGATGTATTTCCAGTTATAACTAGGAAATGATGGAAAACTTTTGATACCCCGTGTATAAACTTCACTCTTTCTTAGATTCCCTTAGCAAATTGGGTTTTAAGTACGCCATGATACTGAATATACAGCCTTCTCCATGATTATATCAATCTCACATTTGAAAATTAACATTGTATTAGGAAGTCAGCTTTGACATATTGCTTAGGCACGATGAGACTTGGCTTGTAGTTGCAGAAGTTGACCCTATTATCATCTCTTTCTAGGGATTGAGCTCAGTCTTTCAATTTATCAGGACTGAATTTCAGATGGTCCTCTCTGACCTCAAATAGATTTAATTTACTCTAATGCACTTGCTGCAAATTTGAAGAAATGCCTTATCCATTTCATTTATCTGCTGACAGCCAAATCTCTACTCTCTTGTTGTGACCCTAAAAGATGCATCAGGGAACTTGGTTGATTGTGAATCATGCCAAGTTGGTATGAGAAAAATATCAAAAGCCCCAAAACAGCTGCTAGTAAATGGGCATCCAGTAGTAATAAGAGGAGTGAACAGGCATGAGCACCATCCACGTCTTGGAAAGACAAACTTGGAGTCCTGCATGGTCAAGGTTTGTTTGTTAGTTCCTTTTTCTTTTTTCTTTTTGTTTAAACGTTTGATATGTTGCTCTTCACTGTCAAATTGCAGGCATACTTATAGGTTATCATTTTAATATCTTCCTATTTTCTGTTGAAGACAAATCATACTATCCTGTTACTTCTTGTAGGATTTGGTTTTGATGAAACAAAACAATATTAATGCTGTCAGGAACAGCCATTATCCTCAGCATCAACGCTGGTATGAGTTGTGTGATCTGTTTGGCATGTACATGATTGATGAGGCCAATATCGAGACACACGGTTTTTTTGATTATCCAAATTATAAGCATCCTACACAGGAATCATGCTGGGCTGCTGCCATGATGGATCGTGTGGTCAGCATGGTTGAAAGGGACAAAAATCATGCCTCTATTATAATATGGTCCATAGGGAATGAGGCAAGCTATGGACCGAATCATGCAGCACTTTTTGGTATATACCTTTTCATTATTTTTACTGTCCATTTTCTGTTTTAAGAACCCTTTGTTCTTCAAAAAGTAAAGTGCTAATAAGCTTTCCAAGGGATGTAAGGACACTGCTTCTTGTGCATATACGTGTGGGCACAACTTCAAAAACAGATGCTACTCTTCAGTTTTCCCCATTTGAGCTATAGGAGAATTAATTTATCTCTTACTTATAGAGGAACAGTAGTTTAGCCACAAAACCATCCCTGAAGGGACAACTTTTAATATACTTCACTAACATTCCTAAGGCATGTTTGATATATTGGTTGCATCTATAATTGCTAGGTAGATTTGGTTATAGTTTAATGATCAGAAGGCGACTATCCAACAGGCATATGCAAGGGCCTTCACAAATGGGCCCTGCAACTTTTCCCAATTCTTTCATAATCGATCCTCAGGGGCCAGTTCATCTAATGTTGCGGCTGATAAAGCTCCTAAGAATATGGGAACAGCTATTCCTTCTTCTGCTGCCAATGTTGGTTGTCACAGTGGTATTTCACCACCAAGCTCTAGTATCATACGCCCTACAACGAGTCCGATGCATCAGGGACAGAACTGGCTAAAGAAAATGGTGCTACTCCTCGACCGACAGCCACTGCTAGATCCAGCATCACCACCCCTACATCTGCTACTGTACTAAGCAGTGCTGCGGCAACAATGCAACCTCCTGAATCATCTGGAAAGCTTGCTGTGAATGCCCCATCTGTTGATAGTACCGCAGCCGCTATTAAAGCTAATGAGGCACCAAATATTCCATGCTCCCTTCCTTCACATCATCATGTTGACATTGCGGGAAAGTCTTGTAGCAGAAGGTGTTAATTTCAGAGGTTGATGGCTCTCATAGCACTAATGAGACTCTTCCGTCACCTAAGGACTATTCTAGCAGCAATGCTATGGTCTTGTATTCCTCGGATGGGAGCAAGAAAGGGGTACTTATCGAAGATGCACGTCCACTTTCGACACGGAGTGGAGGGGGCTTGTCGTTCTGGATGGAGGAAAAACTTTTAAACTTTGGGAAATTTTTGGGTGTTTCTTTTGAAGGAAAGGAGGATAGGGTGTTAAAACTGTTGAGGGAGATTGAGCAACAGTCTTTCTTTCATGGTAAAGGGCAAGAGTTGGGTCAAGGGGCCAGGCAACAAAATTTAGGGGAGGTAGTGGTGTACCAGAGAAGGGGCCGGGTGAGCGACAGGGAGGAAGGGAGTTCCGCGAGGGGGGCCGAGGGAAAGGGGGACATCGTTGCTTATGGAAGTTAAGATCCTTTTATGGAATGTGAGGGGGATGAATGACCCAAACAAAAGGGTCATCCTCAAAGTGGGAGTTAAAGAGTGGGGTGCCAATCTAGTTTGTTTCCAGGAGACGAAAATGGAAGTTCTGTCAGATGCGATTGTGAGGAGTGTCTGGGGAGGTAGTTGGGTAAAATATGATTGGGTTCCAGCAGTGGGAAGTGTAGGGGGCATTATTCTTATGTGGGATGATAGAAGTTTGGAGGTAAAAGAGGTTAAGAAGGGGTTTTTTTCTCTAGTAGTCCTAGTTAAAGATAGGGCGAATGGAGTGGAGTGGGGGTTTGGGGGAGTGTACGGTCCGGTGGTAGAAGGGACCAAGGCACCTTTCTGGGAGGAATTGGCGAATGTTATGGGGGAGTGGGACATTCCATGGGTCCTAGGGGGAGATTTCAACACTATTAGATTTCCGGAGGAGAGATTAGGATGTAATCTGATCTCGAGGGCCGTGGAGGAGTTTTCTGACTTTATTAATGATCACTTTCTCATTGATCTTCCTCTGTCAGGGGAAAGATTCACTTGGGCCAGGGCGGGGGAGTCAAATTCAAGGTCTAGACTTGATAGATTTCTGATTTCGACATCCTGGGATGAGTTGGTTCCACATGCACTTCAGTTTCCTTTACCAAGGCTGACTTCGGATCATATGCCAATTATGCTAGATGGTTGTAGAGGGAGAGGGTGCGTGCTCCTTTCCGGTTCTAAAACATGTGGTTGAAAGTGCCAGGTTTTTTCGACAAAGTGAGAGAATGGTGGACAAGCTACAGCGTAATAGGAACACCTTCATTTCGCCTTTCAAAGAAACTAAAACTGCTCAAGGAAGACATCATTAGGTGGAATAAGGAGGTCTTTGGGGGGGTAGAGGTTAGAATGAGGGAGCTCATGCATGAATTGGGGGAATTAGAGAGAGGGGAAAGGGCGAGGGTGTTAGAAGATGCCGAGAAAGTGAGATTGGGGGAGGTCAAGAGGGAAATAGTCGATTTAGCAATAGCTCAGGAGACTAGTTGGCGGCAAAAATCGAGGGCATTCTGGTTAAAGGAGGTGGATTCAAACACTAAGTTTTTCCATAGGGTTGCGGTCTCAAATCGAAGGAGAAACTGCATTAATTCTTTAGATGTGGATGGGGTGAGGGTTGAGGAGGGAAAAGAGGCGATAATGGGGTTTCATGAGAATTTGTACAAAGAAGAAGAAAGCTGGAGGCTTACTCTGGGCGGGCTAGATTTCAGTCACATAGGGGAGGGAGACGGTGAATGGCTAGAGAGGGGTTTCGAGAGGATGAGGTTCACAATGCTGTATCAAGTTGTGCTGGTGATAAGGCACCCAGGCCTGATGATTTCTCGATGGCTTTCTGCCAGATATGTTGGGATACCATTAAGGGGGAGTTGTTGGAAACCATTGAATACTTCCACGAGAATGGTGTTTTCGAGCGAAGTATCAACGCTTCTTTTATTACCATTGTGCCTAAAAAAGAAGGCTCATCCTCTATTAGAGATTACAGGCCTATTAGTCTTGTAGGGAGCATTTACAAGATTATATCTAAAGTGCTATCCAACAGACTAAAGAAGGTCCTTGATGTGACTGTATTGTCATCCCAGAACGCGTTTGTGGAAGGTAGGCAGATCCTGGATGCCGCTTTGGTGGCAAATGAACTTGTGGACTCGAGAAGGAAAAATAGAGAACCTAGATTACTATGCATGCTGGATCTTGAGAAGGCATTTGACCATGTCAATTGGGATTTTCTGGATTTCATCATGATGCGGATGGGTTTTGGGGCAAGATGGGGGGGATGGATCAAGTTATGCATTTCTTCAGTCAGATTCTCAGTCCTGGTAAATGGTAGCCTGTGCGGTTTCTTTGGCAGCTCCAGGGGACTCAGACAAGGCGATCCCCTATCCCCAATGTTATTCATTCTAGTGATGGATGCCCTGAGCAGAATGATGGATCGTGCGGCGGCAGGTGGTTTTTTGATAGGATTCTCAGCTCCAATTGGAGCTATCAGCGACCGAAGAGTATCTCATTTGCTTTTTACCGATGACACTCTGGTTTTCTGTGATGCCAATATGGATCAATTTACAAACTTGAAGCAGATACTACAGTGGTTCCAGATTATATCAGGACTCAAAATCAACCTCGGCAAGTGCAAGATTTTCCCGGTTGGTGAGGTTGCTAAAATTGATGCTTTGTCCTATGTCCTCGGTTGCAAGATGGGCTCCCTTCCCACTACTTACCTGGGACTTCCCTTAGGATCCTTGTACAAAGATACTGCAGTTTGTAATCCAGTGATCGAAAGAGTGGAGAAAAGATTAGCAGGCTGGCAGAAAAGATACTTTTCAAAAGGAGGTAAGGAAGTGCTCATTAAGAGCACTTAATCGAGTATCCCCATCTACTACTTGTCGTTGTTGCAAGCCCCTGCGAACATCATAGAAAAACTGGAGCGACTACAAAGGAGCTTTCTCTGGGATGCGGCAGATGGCACTAGAAAGTTTCATCTAGTGAATTGGGAGACAGTAACCACCCCAAATAAGTGGGGTGGACTTGGAGTAAAAGACCTCAGGATATTTTACAGAGCATTGTTAGGAAAGTGGATGTGGAGATTCTGGGTAGAAGAAAACGCTTTATGGAGAGAGGTAGTAGTAGAAAAGTACGATTCCACAGTAGGGGATTGGAGGACCAAGGCAATCACAGCGCCTTTCGGATGCGGCATGTGGAGGAGCATTATGAAGAATTGGGAAGCATTCAATGCAAACATAACTTAAAGGATGGGCGATGGAAGGAGAATAAACTTTTGGAATCAAAGGTGGTGCAGAGAGAATACTCTGAGGGCCTCTTTCCCTAACGTCTTCAGTGTCTCAAACCAGAAGGAAATGACAGTTCAATAGATTCGCAAGGAGCATGAAGGGGTGGTAGTGTGAGACCTATCTTTTAGAAGGAACATGCAAGATTGGGAGATCGAGGAACTCCAAGACCTGTTGGCACTACTATATGGGCAAGGCACGTACCACCAATCTAGTGATTCTTGGAGATGGGGGTTGCGTGCCGATGGTTTGTTCACCGTCAAGTCTTTCTACCAGAGTTTGCTTGTGAGGAGGGAGGCCACTTTTCCTTACTCATCGATATGGATCCCTAAAGCGCCCACGAAGGTGTGTTTTTTTGCATGGTTAGCAGCGAGGGATGTGATCTTGACAACAGAAAATCTCCGCAAGCGAGGAATTACACTTTTGAGTTGGTGCTACATGTGCAAAAGCGCAGGGGAAGATGTGGATCATCTTTTGTTGCACTGCCGTGTCTCCTCGGCCTTGTGGAGGGTTATATTACATCTTTTTGGTGTCCAATAGGTGATGCCAAGCTCTGTTAAGGAAATGCTACAGAGTTGGGCAGGTCTACGCAGGCGAAGAAAACAAAAGGCGTGGAAGTTCGCACCACTAGCTCTCATGTGGATAGTTTGGAGGGAGCGAAACAGGAGAGTTTTTGAAGGAATTGAATCACCTTTTTCAAATATTAGTAATAGTCTTTTATCTTTGCTTGCTTATTGGTGTACTCATGTAGCCCTCACTTGTGTGGATCTTTGGGCGTCTTTTGTAGAGAATCATGTTCTGATGTAAATTCTCTACTTTTCTGTATAACTCTGTTAAAAGGGAATTTTCCCTTTCTATTGGATTAATACAATTTACCTTATCAAAAAAAAAAATGATCAGAACAGTACAAATATCTGAATGACTAAAATTACTGACTGATGTTTGTAAATACCCCTTAGAGAACCAAGTCAGGAGGATGCTCAATTGACAACAACAACAACATACCCAGTATAATCCTACAAGTGGGGTATGGGGAGAGTAGTGTGTATGCAGACCTTACCCCTATCTTGTGGAGGTAGAGAGGCTATTTCCGAAGACCCTCCTCCGCTCAAGGAAAAAATGAAAAGGAGCAGTTGCTATAAGCAGTAACAACAACAATATCATAAAATAACTGAAGCGAAAGAAATAACAGATGTAAATATAACTCTACGAAAAAAGAGAAAGAGAAAAAGAAAAAGAATACAAGACTATACTACTGCCACTGGGATGACAAAGGAATACACTCAACTACCCCTAATCTTTTACCCTAATCCTCGACCTCCACACCTCCTATCTAGGTCATGTCCTCATTAAGCTGAAGTTATACCATGTCCTGCCTTATTACCTCACCCCAATACTTCTTAGACCTCCTTCTACCTCTCCTCATGCCCACCACGACCAATCTCTCACATCTCCTCACAGGGGCATCAACGCCTCTCCTCTTCACATGCCCGTACCATCTTAACCTCACTTCACGCATTTTGTCCTCCACGGGGACCACTCCTGCCTTGTCCCGAATAACTTCATTCCTAATCGTATCTCTCCTGGTATGTCTGCACATCCATCTTAGCATCCTCATCTCTGCTACTTTCATCTTTTGGATATATGAGTTCTTAACTGGGCAATATTCTGCCCCATATAACATAGTCCGTCTAACTACCACTTTGTTGAACTTACCTTTAAGTCTAGGCGGCACATTCTTATCACAAAAACACCGGATGCGAGTCTCTATGTCATCCATCCCGCTCCAATACGATGTGTGACGTTCTCGTCAATCTCCCAATTACCTTGGATTACTGATCCTACGTATTTGAAACTTCCTTTCTTGGGGAAAACTTGGTTGTCAAGTGACACTACCATGTCCCTATTTCGATTCTCGTCACCGAACTTTAACTCCAAGTGTTCTGTTTTGGATGCTCACTTGAAGAAAGTAAAAATCAAGGACCAGTGGCTAAGTGTGTAATATACTTTATTATCCTGCATGTGATATTTGTGTTATAGTGGATCATCTAGGTGGTCAAAAGACATTAACACACTTGTTTCCTGATGTGTCAAGTTATAAAATGTTAGAAACCAAAGAAGTTCTATATTTCATATCTAGAAGAGAAGATTACAAGGCCTATTTATAATACTAATTCACCTAATCTATTAGTTGCCATACACCTAATTACACCTACTATACAACTCATATACATGTGCTAGCTATGATGTAGTACATGTGTATACATGTGCTACACAACTTGTATTACACCTACTATACAACTCATATACATGTGCTAGCTATGATGTAGTACATGTGTATACATGTGCTAGACAACTTGTATGTCAACACTCCCCCTCAAGTTGGAGCATATATATTGATCATGCCCAACTTGTTACAGATATATTCAACTCGAGCTCCATTCAAAGCTTTTGTGAAAATGTCTCCCAATTGATCTCCAGTTCTAACATGACCTGTAGAGATGAGCTTTTGTTGAATCTTTTCACGAACAAAGTGACAATCTATTTCAATGTGCTTAGTCCTTTCGTGAAATACAGGATTAGAGGAGATATGAAGAGCAGCTTGATTATCACACCACAACTTTGCTGGCAATGTAGTTTGGAAGCCAACTTCACTTAATAGTTGATGTACCCATACAACCTCACACACAGATTGTGCCATAGCTCTGTATTCTGCTTCCGCACTAGATCGAGATACGACATTTTGTTTCTTACTCTTCCACGAAATCAAGTTTCCACCAACAAAAACGCAATATCCTGTCGTGGATCTCCTATCGGCTTTTGACCCTGCCCAATCTGCATCTGTGAAACACTCAATGTTAGTGTGTTCATTATTCTTATATACTAGACCCCGTCCTGGAGATCCCTTTAGATAACAAAGAATCTGCTCCAGAGCCGCCCAATGCCTGACTGTTGGGGAAGACATAAACTGACTCACAATGCTGACAGAGTATGCGATATCGGGACGAGTTACTGTAAGATAGTTCAGTTTCCCAACCAATCTCCTATATTTCTCTGGATCTTCGAATAACTCACCGTCTTCTTTCACGAGTTGTGTGTTAGGAACCATTGGCATGCTGCATGGTTTAGATCCCAACTTTCCAGTTTCAGCTAACAAGTCAAGAGTATATTTCCTTTGGGACAAGAAGATGCCTTTCTTGCTCCGTGTAACTTCAACTCCCAAAAAATACTTTAGTTGCCCTAAATCTTTCGTCTGAAATTGAGTGTGAAGGAAAGACTTTAGAGTTGAAATTCCTGTAATATCACTTCCAGTAATAACGATGTCATCAACATATACTACCAATAAAAGAATACCATCATCAGACTTTTTATAAAACACCGTATGATCGCAATTGCTTTTCTTCATCCCATATTCTAGAACAGCCTCACTAAATCTGCCAAACCAAGCACGGGGACTCTGTTTCAGCCCATAAAGAGATTTTCGAAGACGACATACCTTTCCACACTCCCCCTGAGCAACAAACCCAGGTGGTTGCTCCATATATACTTCTTCCTGAAGATCTCCATGTAGAAAAGCATTCTTTATATCAAGCTGATGCAGAGGCCAATCATAAGTAGCTGCCATGGAAATGAATAATCGAACAGAAGCTAACTTGGCGACCGGGGAAAAAGTATCCAAATAGTCGACTCCATAGGTCTGTGCATACCCTTTTGCAACAAGGCGTGCCTTAAGGCGAGCTACTGTCCCATCGGAGTTAAACTTAACAGCAAATACCCACTTGCACCCAATAGCCTTTTTGTTAGTGGGCAGATCGGCCAACTCCCAAGTACCATTCTCATCTAAAGCCATCATCTCTTCTATCATTGCATCATGCCAACCTGGGTGGGACAATGCTTCACGAACAGTTTTAGGTATCCTAGCAGAATCTAATGATGCAATAAACGAGCTAGAAGAAGTAGACAAATGGTCATAAGACACAAAAGAAGAAATAGGATAAGTACATTGTCGTGTACCTTTGCGAATGGCAATAGGAAGATCCAAACTAGGATCTGAAACACAGGAGGTTGGATCTACCGACGAAGCAGGAGTAGGTAAAGGATCGGGTTCTGAGGTTTGTTGTCGCCTGGTATACACACGAAGAACAGGTGGCTGCTCGGATGGTCGATCGAGGGAAACGGGTGATTGAGGAAGAGGTGTTGGAGAACTAACTGGATGTGTGACAGTGTAGACCAAAGTATCATCTTCTTCCTCAGGACTGTTATAAACATATGAAGAAAAGAACGGATAATTTTCATGGAATGTGACATCGGCAGACACTAAGTACCTTTTGAGATCTGGAGAATAACACCGATAACCTTTCTGAAGACGTGAGTACCCTAAGAACACACACTTAAGGGCCTTTGGATCTAATTTAGTTACCTGTGGACGAACATCACGAACAAAACAAGTACAACCAAATATTTTGGGTTCAATAGGAAATAATGGCTTAGAGGAAAAAAGAATGTTGTAAGGAATATTACCATGAAGTACAGAAGATGACATACGATTTATTAAAAAACAAGCTGTAGAGACGGCATCAGCCCAAAAACATTTTGGCACTTCCATTTGAAAGAGGAGTGCTCGGCCTACTTCAAGAAGATGTCTATTTTTTCGTTCCGCAACCCCATTTTGAGAAGGGGTGTCAACACAAGAAGATTGATGTAGAATACCATTTGTAGCCATATAATCTTTAAACAAATCCGAAAAATATTCTTTTGCATTGTCACTCCTTAAATTACGAACGGAAACATTAAAATGAGTTTTTATTTCAGCACAAAAAGCACAAAAAATTGAAAACAACTCCGAACGATTTTTCATTAAATATAACCAAGTAACACGAGAATGATCATCCACAAAGGTAACAAAATATCTAAAACCAGTTTTAGAGATAATAGGACATGGACCCCAAACATCGGTGTGAACTAACTCAAAAGGTAAGTCGACCCGTTTATTGACTCTAGAAACTTTAGGAAGGCGATGGTGTTTAGCAAACTGACATGACTCACAATCTAAAGAGGAAATACTCTGAAACTGAGGATATAACTTCTTCAAACTAGACAAGGATGGATGACCCAATCGACAGTGTACATCAAAGGGAGACAACACAGTTGAACAAGAAATGGATTTCGGCACCTGTGCTTCAAGAACATAGAGACCCCCAGACTCAGAACCTTTATCAATAATCTGCTTCGTCGTAAGATCCTGAAAAAGACAATAATTGGGAAAAAATGAGACAACAATTTAGAGTACGAGTAAGTTTACTGACAGATATTAGATTGAAAGAAAAATCAGGCAAATTTAAGACGGAACTAAGGGAAAGAGAAGATGTTGGGTTAACAGTGCCAGACCCTAAAACATATGAGGTAGACCCATCGGCTAAAGTAACTGTGGAACATTGGGTATGTGACTGAAAAGTGGAAAAGAGTTTAGAGTTACCTGTCATATGATCTGTGGCACCAGAATCAATGACCCATTTGGATGACGAAGAGAGGAGACACTTAGTGGTTTTACCTGACTCGGGGATAGTATTGATAGGAGGAGATGATGACTGAGATGGTGAAATAGTCTCGGAAGTGGCGATGTTGGCATACTGAAATCTTTTGTTCTTATTCTGAAGCTTCACACAATAACGTATGGTATGACCGAGTTCATGACAATAAAAACATTCAACTTCCCCTTGCTTTAGGTCTCGACTATCGCTACTCCGATTGCGATTACTATGACTCCTATTCTTTTGGACGCGGCTAAGCAGAGCACCACTATCGATCGTGGCTGTCGGACCTGGATGAGACTTTTCAGTACGCAACACTCTTGTAATGGCCTCTTTCAAGGAAGAGATAGCAGTCCCAGATAAAATCTGCGATTTGGCCCCTTCAAATTCGGGAGAAAGACCAGAAAGGAAACTCATGACCGCCAGTTGTTCACGCTGAGCCTGTTGTACCTTCACATCTGGACTAAACGACAATATAACATTAAGCTCATCATACACCTTCTTAAACTCTGAGAAGTAAGTGGTGAGAGAGCGATCTTGCATGGATGGATGGTAAAATGCCTGGCACACATCATACATGCGAGACAAGTTTCCTTTGCCAGAGTACAAAAAATCTAAATAATCCATTAGATCCTTCACATAATCACAATGAGAAACTAGATCATTTACCTCACTGTGCATCGAATTCTTGATTTGGAGAAACAATTTTGCATCCTCCTTTAACCAGACTGATTTAGTCTCATCCTTGGGTGGATCATCAACCAAGTGGTTCTCTTTGTCGATGCTCCGCAAATAGAGACGGATCGTCTTACTCCAATCCATGTAATTGGAACCCATGAACTTATTCTCCGTAATTTTGGACATAACCGGAATGACATCAACGGTAGGTTTCGTTTCAGTCATCTTGCACCCGAATAATAGCAGAATCAAATAGTCAAGAACAGTGCAGTGAAATTTGAACAGTGCAGTGAACAGTGAATAGTAATATTTGAACAGTGAACAGTGAACAGTGATCTTGGAAAATGAAAGTTGTCAGGAAAAATGGCCGGAAATAGTGAAATAGAATCAAAGCAGCGAAAAACTGTTCTGAACAAAAATAATTCGAACGGGGAAAAAAAAATTCCCAACAACAAACTGATGAAAAAACTTTAATGCTCTGATACCATGTTAAAAACCAAAGAAGTTCTATATTTCATATCTAGAAGAGAAGATTACAAGGCCTATTTATAATACTAATTCACCTAATCTATTAGTTGTCATACACCTAATTACACCTACTATACAACTCATATACATGTGCTAGCTATGATGTAGTACATGTGTATACATGTGCTACACAACTTGTATTACACCTACTATACAACTCATATACATGTGCTAGCTATGATGTAGTACATGTGTATACATGTGCTAGACAACTTGTATGTCAACACTCCCCCTCAAGTTGGAGCATATATATTGATCATGCCCAACTTGTTACAGATATATTCAACTCGAGCTCCATTCAAAGCTTTTGTGAAAATGTCTCCCAATTGATCTCCAGTTCTAACATGACCTGTAGAGATGAGCTTTTGTTGAATCTTTTCACGAACAAAGTGACAATCTATTTCAATGTGCTTAGTCCTTTCGTGAAATACAGGATTAGAGGAGATATGAAGAGCAATGGGAAACAGCAATGGGAATCTCCATAAATACTGGGAAGCAATAGATAGTACCTTTGGTCTGCAAGGAGGCTTTATATGGGATTGGGCTGATCAGGTTTGTTCATGATTTAGGATTGGTCCTGTAACTTAGGACATATTTTAACAATATTGATTGCCTGGAGGAGTTAATGCAGTCACTAAAACAATTTTGCATTGCAGTTGTTTCCCTCAACATCTTTCCCAGTTTGTTGGTTTCCCAAAACATTATCGTTACTCTGTTTCTATGGCTTCAAGCTGTTCCTTTGAGTTAAACGCAAATGTATGTTTATTGACCTACTTTTAGACATGCAAACCCCGTGTAAGATAGATTCCTATCAAGATAGATAGTTGAATGTAAATTCAAATACTACGACTAATGCCTGCTCTAATTAGATGAAAAAGGAACTTGGTGGGTGTACCTCTAGTCTAGTGTATATTGCAAAAAGCAGAATTGGTTCATATCCTGTTTAGATGACACAAGGTTTTTGATTTTGGATCTAGCATTTTGTGCTTCAAGGTAACTTTTGATGTGAAAGGCATGTCGTTGCTATTTGCAACATTGTCACACGGAGAACCACACTAAAACCATCTGTCTGCATAATTGTTGCGTGACATTTTGAAGCCTACACAGTTGCTGAAAGCTTCAACTCCTGCCCGGAAAGTAGTAGTTGTGGAGATGTTATATCTTTCGTTATTTCAGTTGTGCTTCCTCTTTAACTGAACACTATCATTTGGCACTTCCAATAGGGATTATTAAAGGAAGGTCCACGTGGAAAAATGTGCTGGGCATATGGAGGTGATTTTGGGGACATTCCTAATGATTTAAACTTCTGCCTAAATGGCATTGTATGGCCTGATCGAAGTCCTCATCCTGCATTACATGGTGAGTCGACAGTTCTCTTGTTTAATAATTTGTTTTTTCCCCTTGTCTTACAAAAAGCTTTGCAAGAGTAATAGCAATAAGTCACATTAACTAACCTTTTTTTTTTTCTTCAAAAAGTGTAGGGTATGAATATGGAACATTAAGCAATGTTGAATAAGTAATTGTTGTTTCAGTTGTGTATTCTCTTACGTACTTTTAGGGGTAAAGCTTTTAACATGTTGGGAGTCTTGCAAGTTTTTCCGTTGTGTCTGGAAATTTATGGGGAGGGCGAAGGAGGGAACAATTGGGCACTATGTACAAAGCATGTACAAACACGCCTGAGCATGTGATCTGCGTTGGACGATGTAACCTGAATTTCACAAAAGTACTGGTGCTTGCTAAACTTGAACATGTCTAACTGTTTAACATTTTTGCTGTCAGAGGTTAAGTTTCTTTACCAGCCAATCAAGGTCTCATTTAAAGAAGGCATTGTTAAGGTAATGTTGTATACCACTTAAACTTTCTGTTCACTTACATCAATATCTTTTACACAATAAATAGTTTTTTCTGTTCAGATAACAAACATGCATTTCTTTGATACTACACAAGCGTTGGAGTTTAACTGGGTACTTCATGGCGATGGGTGTGAACTTGGCTCTGGGATCCTCCCTCTACCTGTCATAGAACCCCAGAGAAGCCATGAAACAAAATGGGAATCTGGCCCATGGTTTTCTGCATGGACTTCATCTTCTGCAGCAGAAATTTGTTTAACAATTACTGCAAAGCTTTTGCACACTACTCGGTGGGCTAACAATGGTCACCTCATTTCGTCCACACAAGTTCTGTTGCCTAACAGAAGGAGAGTTGTCCCTCGTGTACGTCGCTCTTAATTTAGATTTCTTCTTGAGTCTGGTAGTCTTTTTTCTCAGACATCACTGACAATTTTAAGAACTGTTATTTTCTTAGATCATTAAAAGCACCGATGCGACTTTACTTGGTGAAGTGCTTGATGACATGGTAAAGGTTGGCCAGAACAACTACTGGGAGCTGAAATTTAACAAACGAACTGGTGGTATAGAGGGCTGGAAGGTAAATACTTTGTGCTTCAATAAATTGAGCGTTGTACAATATTGTACAAAAGACTATATGGTTTTGATTATTTAAAGAAATGAACCTTGAGTCTAACTCCCAAAAGCTAGCTCTTGAAGTGAGGGTTGTACATGACCATATGTGGAAATAACCCATCCCCAAATGATTGCAGGTTAAAGGAGTTTCAGTAATGAATAAAGGCATCTATCCCTGCTTTTGGAGAGCACCAACAGATAATGACAAAGGGGGAGGGTCTCTGAGTTACTTATCTAGGTGGAAGGCTGCTAATCTTGACAAGGTAATCTTTGTGAACAAAAGTTGCTCCATTGAAAGTATGAACGGTCACGAAGTCAAAATATCAGCTACTTATCATGGCATTGCAAAAGCAGAGGAGCAAACTCCTTCAAATGCAGCAACTTCCAGTGTTCTGTTTGAGGTTGACATGACGTATTTGATATATGGTTCAGGAGATGTTGTGCTAGAGTGCAATGTAAAGCCCTGTCCTGATCTTCCACCTTTGCCACGTGTGGGGGTTGAATTTCAGTTGGATTCAACTATAGACCAGGTTAAATGGTATGGAAGGGGGCCATTTGAATGTTACCCAGACCGGAAATCTGCTGCTCATTTAGGTATTTATGAGCAAACCGTTGGCGAAATGCATGTGCCATATGTTGTTCCCGGGGAATGCTCAGGCAGAGCAGATGTTAGATGGGTGACGTTTGAAAACAAAGATGGAGAGGGACTTTATGCTTCCATGCATGGAGACTCTCCAACCATGCAAATGAATGCAAGCTACTACAGCACCGCTGAGCTCGAGAGAACTACACATAATGAGGACCTCAAGAAAAGTGAAAACATCGAGGTACTTCATTTCCTGACTTGTGCACGCTTTGTTGCATTCCAACTTTAACTTTCTTGTACACTTCATCTGAGCTTTCACTGGCTATTTTTGCCTCTTAAAACAATTTACTCGAGGCTTTTGGTTTACTAGTCGAGGAGCAAAACCAACTTTTTGGACCATTTCGGAGAATGAGCATCTTTCTTTTTGGTCTCTGACACAAGAATTACAATATCCATCCATTGGATTCAAGGGTCAGAAAAGTACTAACTATATAAGCAGAGTAAACCGTACCTCTTTTGTTGAAGGATGCATTTGGAATTAAGTTGCGCATTAATAGGACGCCGCGTTTATAATCATAATGAGGGAAAAAGAAAAAAAAAACAAAATGTATTTGTTTCCCTAGAGTGTCTGGGAGAGCGATGGGGTGGATGCTAGCTCCCTTAGCTTGTTGCGGCCACTTCTCCTTTTACAATCTATTGTTTCAAAGGCTCCATTTGGTATTTCAAAACAATGTTTCCCTTGTTCATTTTTTTATTGGATGTTTGGTTGTCTTATATTTTTGAACATGTGTTTCTTGAAGAAAATATTCAACATCAATATCTTACGTCCTATAAGGGTGTTAACATTTGTAGTACAACTCTCATTACCCCATGTTGCTTTCTCTCACCAACTTGTAAACATTATTTTCTTTCACCTAACAGCATACTCCATGCTGCACCCTCCACCCTACGCTACTATACATGCCATTGACTTGTATATCCAATCAAATGCTGAAATATGATTCGAGTATTTTTCTTTTATCAAAAAAGTGTGCTGCTGTAGCAGATTAAACTTGAAATTATGTAATAGGATTTTTTTGATTTTCTGCATCTCAGGTGCATCTTGACCATCGGCACATGGGTCTGGGAGGAGACGATAGCTGGTCCCCTTGTGTTCATGACGAATACCTTATTCCAGCCGTGCCATACTCTTTCTCCATAAGGTTTTTCCCAAAAACTGCAGCAACCACTGGAGCTGATATCTACAAGTCCCAATTTTTGGAGGAGTGATTATTGATGACTTTCTTTAGTATCATTTGCATTGTTCACTTTCAGCACATGGAATTCATCAAATTTGGAACTCTGACTTAATAAAGCGTGTCGCTGAAGTGAAAGCCGCTTTAGGCTGCAGATCCTTTTACTTGAAGAACAGAGTTGTTGCACATAAGTTAATCAGAGCTGTTGCACATAAGTTAATCTTCTTTCCTCAAGTAAACTTCATTTTTTTTTTTTTTGCTTTTTCTTCTATTGATAGTGTATTATAGTACTTCCCTACAGATTGTTGAGTATTATACTGGGAGAAATTTAAAAATTGTCAGATTTACAAGTGGTCATTCAAAAATAGCCACAGTTTCAAAAGTAATCGAAATTTAGCCGCTTCTCATATAAAGATAAATCTGAACGAAAACATTGTTCAAAATTCGGAAAAATACGCCACCGGGATACCGCTAGCCTCTATACATCTCCATAGGATCTGTCTCAGGACTTTATCATAGGCCTTCTCCAAATCTATGAAGACCATATGCAAGTTCTTTCTTTCCCTATACTGCTCCACCAATCTCCTAACAAGGTGACTGACTTCTGTAGTAGACCTTCCTAGCATAAATCCGAACTGGTTCATGAAAATAGTAACACTACATCGTACCCTCCTCTCCACCACCCTCTCCCAAATTTCATAGTATAACTCAGCAACTTGATACCCCTGTAGTTGTTGCAATATCACATTTGTTCTTGTACAACGGGATCATCAAACTCCACCGCCATTCCTCGGGCATCTTCTCCCTCTTGAAAATGACATTAAACAACTCAGTAAGCCATTCCAAGTCTGCCCGCTCCACTTCCTTCCATTTTTTTACTAGGATCTCGTCAGGCCCAGTTGCCTTACCCTTGCTCACCTTCCGCATTGGTCCCTCAACCTCCTCGCTCTTAATACGCCTAAAAAACCAAAATCCTTCCGACTCCCTGATTCTTCCAACTTTCCTAGCACGATGTTCTTGCACCCTTCCTCGTTCAGGAGTTTATGAAAGTACTCTTGCAATCTACGCTTAATACACGCCTCTTCCCCCAGAACACAACCATCTTCGTCTTTGATGCACCGCACTTGATCCAAGTCCCGAGCCTTCTTCTCCCTAATCTTGGCTAACCTGTACAACTTCCTATTGCCTCCTTTTCTATACAATCACTCAAAAGCTGTAGTCTTAGCTGTTGTGACTTCCAATTTTGCCTCTTTCCCTGCCATCTTATAATGCTCCCTATACATCCTCTGCTCCTCCTCATCAGTGTTCCCCACTAGCTTCAGATATGCCGCTTTCTTAGCTTTCACTTTTTCTTGGACCTCCTTATTCCACCACCAGTCCCCTTTGTGACCTCCCGAATAACCCTTCGATACCCCTAGCACCTCTTTATCAGCTTCCATAATGTATTTCACTATCGTGGTCTACATACTACTCGCGTTCCCATTACTTTTCAAGGCCCCCATGGCCAACAGCTTTTCCCCCAACTCCTGCACCTTTGCCTTAGTCAAGGCTCCCCACTTAATCTTCGACTGGCCAAACACTGCTCTCTTCTTCCTTAGTCTCTGGACCTCCAAGTCCATTACTAGGAGTCTATGCTGTATCGACAGACACTCGCTCGGGATAACCTTGCAATCAGTATAAAGGCCCCGATCACCCTTCCTAAAGAGAAGGTAATCAATCTAAGTCCTGGTAACCTTACTCCGAAAAGGGACCAAGTGTTTATCCCTCTTCTAGAAACACAAATTGGCTAACACAAGGCCAAATGCTTTAGCAAAATCCAACAAAGAGGTACAACCTCATTCCTAATTCCAAAACCGAACCCACCATGCACCTCGTCATAACCCCTAGCAGTCACCCCAATATGGCCATTAAAATCACCCCCAATGACGAGCTTCTCGGAGTGTGGAATACCACATATAACCTCATCCGAATCATCCTAGAAGCGCCTTTTGACCTCCTCGCTCGGGCCCACCTGAGGTGTGTAAGCGCTAATCACGTTAAAAGTGACCCACCAACCACTAACTTAATAGTCATTAGCCTATCATTCACCCTCCTAACAGCCACTACCATCTCCATGAAATTCCTATCAACTAAAATACCTACCCATTCTTGCCCGCTCCTCCTCCTGAATACCATAACTTAAACCCGTTAACATCTCGTGCCCTTGTACCCTTCCATCTAGTTTCCTGAACACATACTATATTAATCTCCCTCTTATGAATAATCTTCCCTAACTTTATAGACTTACCCGTCAGTGTCTCTATCTTCCACGACCCCACTCTCAGCCTACTAGATCTCTTACCCCCCTTGCCACCCTTGCCCCCCGCCCCACCTGAGGACATGACCTTACTCTACCATCATTCCGACTAGCCACCCCACCAATAAGAAACTAAGGACTACAAATTAAGGCTAAAACTACTGCAATTGCAGACAAGTTGAAAAGCTTCAATGTAGACTAAAACATTTTCTTAATCACACAAGAGATACAGTGACGCAGCTAATGGCAGGGAAAGGTAAGCACGCCACAAAGGCAGACAACTAGTGCAATACTCAAGGAAAAAAGGCAGGCAACAAAGCTATAAACATGCAAGATACAAATACGAAGCAGGAATGATAGAACTTGGAATGTCTACAGATGCCAAAATGGTGTTGACCAACAACATCTACAGTCTAAAAATACCTACGCGCCGCTCTCCTCCAGCTACCCGCGTCAGGGCCTCACTAGCCTCTCAAGGCTCACCAGAAAATTACCCTTGTACAAAATCCTCTTCCGATGCTGCTACGCGAAACATTCAACAAGCAGCATAATAGGAAAGGACAGACGACGACCAAGCAAGCCTAGCCACCCAAGAAGGACGTCGCTTCCCGGCGGAGATACGCGTTGGCAGAGAAAAAACGAAAAACAAGAAACAAAAAAAGAAAACACAAAAGCTGGAAAAAAGAAGATGAGGGTAGAGGAGAAGAGGAAATGTGGAGGAGGAAGAAAGAGGAGGCAGAAACAGGGGGGATAAAGAGAAGGGGGGGGGAGGGGGGGTTAGATCCGGCGATCTGGGATGGGGAAAGAGGAAAGAAGAGGAGAGGAAGGACGAGGGAGAAGAAAAGCAGGGGAAACGTTAGAGAAGGGAGGAGGGCACGAGGCCATTTTGCCTCTTTTCTTTCGTCAAGTCTTCATTGACTTCCTCTCTCTGACCTTTTTATTCTTTCTCTTCTCTTTATCCCTACAATTGACCCCCCAAAAAAATAATCTTTATGCCATTGCTAATTGATATTTTTCTTGAAGTCATTTCCCTACCATTGCTAGGAATGGAATAACTTTTGCAAACATAAATTTATTTCTCTGCCACGAAAATTGAAATTTTATGTTAAACCCATTTCAGTTTGGATAAACAGAAAATTGGGGAAAGGGCAGATATACCCTACTATTAAAACTTAATGACAAGCCATACCCTTAAAATTCCTAATTACCGTCGGTACCCCCAAAATCTGTCCACTTGATACTCGTCTTTCCCCCAACGTGATATACACATGATTTTGTGCGCACTTCTTGCTGCCTATGGATTATATAAATTGCAAACCTAAATAAAACCTAAGAATTTTCTTATTTTCTGCACGTTTATTGGTGAGCAGAGGAACTTGGGAGAAAATTGAAGCTCTGACAAATTTGAGATATTTTTTTGGATTCAATGATGAAATATAACAATGGCTAAAATACCTACGTTGATTTCATACTGTCTGCGCGTTTGTTGGTGAGCAGACGAATTTGGGCAAAACCTTTGAGGAAAATTGACGCTCTGACAAATTTCGGATTAAATTTTTTTATTCAAAGCTGAAATATAACAATGGAAGAAATACCTACATTGTTACAACACAATGGGTATATGTCTGATGATAATCGATTTATAGATTTTGAAGCTGATGAAATGTTGATCAAATCGATTTGGAATATCGATGATTTTCAGTTCGAGATTGTAAAGTATCTTCATAAGAAGTGTACGTCTACAATTGATGTCAAGTATACTGTTAAGATGGTTATCCACCATTAACAGTAAATAGTGATATGATTTTGAAGATGTATATTATAATGGAAGAGACAAATTCAAATGTGACGTTTTCCCCTATGTCTTACATTCAAGGAGAATAATACATATGCGGGTTGCTCGACTATAAGATCAGTTGTAACGCCAATGATAACAATACAAAGCATGACTATGAACGCAACATCACACCATGACATTGAAGCTGTTGATATGTTAACAACAGAGAAATCAGAGAGTGATAAGAATATAGAAGTCAATGATATGAATATAATTACAAATACTTTACACAAAAAAGTTGAAGTGGGTCAGTTATTCAAAGATAAGGAGACCATACGTAATGTGATGAAATACCATGCAATCAAAAATAATTTCAATTTAATGTTCGAAAATCATGTTCGAGAAGGTGTGTATGAGATTAGAATTTGAATGAGTTTACCAACACATGACTCTGCCACCAAAGATACTAGCTAATAATGTAATCTACTTTGCCTAATGTAGTTTTTGTTGTCTTAGTTTCACCAAGTTAGGTTTACTGTTTATTGTTAACTTTTAGAGTTATGATAGTATATCATATTTTAATTGCCATATGTTAGAAACTAACACCATACCTATATAAATGTCAGGTTCTTCATTGATTGTGTATATCAGAATTATTTTTGGGGTTTTAAAGTATCAAGGCTAAAGAAGTCTCATGTTTTCAAAGTTAGAAGCTTCAACAAACTTCACACATGCCCAATTGATGAAAAGTTTGATACACATCAGGATTCGTCAATAGTTATAGAGAACTTGGTAAAATACAAGTATACTGACCCAAGCCAGTATACACTGTTGGAGAAACAAGCAAACATGGAGAATAAAGGAAAAGACTCTTGACCATTGAGAGGAAACCCAAGTAGTTCATATGGGAAATTGGCAAAATATCTTTATATGTTGGAGGTAAGTAATCTAAGACCTGTTACCAAGCTACACAAGTCGGAAGATGGATGCTTCATGTATCTATTTATGGCACTTTATGCAACAATTAAAGGATGGCTATATTATTGGCCTACTCTAATAGTTGATGAGACTTTCTGGAAAGCATCATACAGAGGAACCTTAATCACATCTTGCACGCAAGATGCATCAGGTAATATATAGATCATCAAATATTATACTGTTTATAAAGTTATTTTTTTAAATTGATGATATACTTTTAATAATTGAAATCTTTTTATACAAGTAAAATTCTTCCTCTTGCTTATTCAGTAGTTGATTCAATAACAATGCATCCTAAGAATGAGTCTTCAGCCAATTCAGGGATACACATGGCCTTAGGGATGGCATATACATAGTGTCAGATATGCATGAGAGTATCACAAAGGGAGCTTCTACTATCTTTCTAGAGGTACCCCATTGTTTTTGTATTTCCCCCTCTGGAACAACATTAAGGCGAAGTTCAAGAAAAGTCATAATCAACTTACGCAAATATTCTTCAAAATGGCCAAAGCATACATAATTGACGAGTTTAGTGACCAAATGGCAGAGATTGAAACAATTGATAAGAGGGTGCAAGAATATCTATTTGATGATGGATACGAAAAATGGTCAAGAGCAGTGTCATTACCCAAAAATCCCAACTCGTTGTGATGGTGTCTAACACATCGGCTAGGCAAGCTGAAATAGGATAACGAAGGCAATATAATAATAAAATTCATAGAAATAGCATAAACCAGAAGTCTCAATACTATAAAAACTGTTAATACAATGTAAACCCCCGTAGAAACTGGTAAGTACGAAGTCATGAGTTACTATGTATAACGAGATACAAGTCTAAAACTAAGCACTAAATATACGGTTTGAACTATAGCAATAGTATGAAAGTAAAAGACAGGCTAAACTACAACCAAGGATGCAACTCTACCTCGTCTCTAGCAGATAGTCCAAAAAGCAACCTACTGCTAATAACTGGTCCCTACACCTAGATTTGCACAATTAAGTGCAGAATGTAGTATGAGTACAACAAACCCAATGTACTCAATAAGTATCGTAAATAAACTCGGTAATGACATTAATAAATAGACCTGCACAGACAACTCACGTGCCAACAACATAATCCGCCCGGCATGGTCACAAGCACAACAACACAATCCGTCTGGTGTGATCGCAGGCCCCCAGTCCAAACATATTATACAGGAGCAAATAAAGAAGTATACATGTATGAAATGAGTGAATAACAAATCTCATACTCCGGGACTAGTATAAACGATATGCTAAGAGTAAGCATGTGCAAGTGTACTATTATAACTCAAACCAACAATTTTATCAAAGAATAACATTTATCAGTTCATTCTAGAATTAAGCCCCTATGTAGCCTCAAATATGGCTCAAATAGTTCACAACATTGTCACAAATGGGCAAAGCATCATAGCTTAAGGTTTAATAGTCAAATTCAAGGCTTATAGGAGCCTGAGAACAACTCGAACATGAATACATAATCTCGGTGCCCACATATGGGTTCATCCCCATGCATGTGCGCACCCAATAACACACAGCCCATACAACAATTCAGGCAACTAATGCCTCAATCGAGTTTAACTAAGATATTTACCTCAAACAAATCAAATCACTCAATAAGCAAGCCCTTTCCACGCATATCAATTTCCGAAAGGCTCAAACCTAATAAAAAATAATGCAATACTATTAATATAAGCTATATGAGTTGATTCCAAATGATAAAGCTAAGTTCTTTAACCCAAGTCAAAAACTCAACCCCAGGCCCACGTCTCGTAATCCAACACCCATTCAATGGTGAGTCTAACCATTCTAAAATTATTCAAATCCGACCTCAAATCCCCAAAATTTAGTCTAAGAAGTTTTACCATTTTCCCCCAAATTTTCCAACTCCATTCACTAATTAAATGGCAAAAATAATGATGGATTCATGTGTAACAATAAAAATTGAGTTAGAATCAATTACCCCAATCAACCCCTTGAAAATCCCTTCAAGAATCGCCCAAATCCGAGGTCTCTAGCTCAAAATATGAAAAATGGGTTCAAACCCTCATTTTTGAAATTTATCTATGGTGCCTAGTTATTGGCTTTCGCGATCGCTAACCAACAATCGCGATCGCGTAGAATAACTCTGCCCAGCTCACAAATCCTCTTTTGCGATCGCGTGAACCCAGTCACGAACGTGGATAACCACCTTTCCAAGCTTATGCGATCGCGGTCCAACATTCGTGAACGCGAAGAACATCGCGTGCCTCCCTAGCTACCTCACTTCCTTATATGCGAACGTGATCCACTGTACACGTGTGGAAGCACAAGTTCCTTAACTTATGCGATCGCGTCCCTCACCTTGTGACCGCGAATAAAAAAATCCAACAATCCTCAAAGACCCTTCGCTATCACAAACCTATCCTCGCGATCGCGAAGAAGGAAACTAGAACACAGAAAATCAACAATCTTCTAAGTCCAAATTCCAATCCGTTAACCATCCGAAATCCACTCGAGGCCCCGGGACCTCAATCAAATATACCATCAAGTTCTAAAACATGATATAAACTTAGTCGCGGCCTCACATTTCATCAAACAACATCAAAAATACGAATTACACCCCAATTCAAGCCTATTGAAATGAATGAATTTCCAACTTCTACAATCAAGCCTGAAACCTATCAAACCAGCTTCGATTGACCTCAAATTTTGCAAACAAGTCATAAATGACACAATAGACCTATACAACTTTTAGAACCAAAATCCGAGCCTGATAACTACAAAGTCAACTCTCGAGCAAACTTCTCAACTCTCCAAACTTCTATTTTTCCAACTTTTGCCAATTCAAGTCAAAATCACCTACGGACCTCCAAATCAATATTCAGCACACTCCCAAGTCTAAAATCACCACACAGAGCTATCGAAACTATGAAAACTCCATTCCGGAGTCATTTACACAAATGTTAATATCCAGTCAACTCTTACAACTTGGGCTTTCAACCTTGGAACTAAGTGTCCCAATCCATTCCGAAACATACCCGGATCTAAACCAACCACCCGACAAGTCATATAACAACAAACAAGCACTGAATAGGCAATAAATGGGGGAACAAGGCTAAAATACTCAAAACGACTGCTTGGGTCGGTACATTTTCCCACTTTTAAACAAACATTCGTCCTCGAACGGGTCTAGAATCATATCTGGAGTCTCAAATAGGTGTGGATATCTACTCCGTATCTCCCTCTTGGTCTCCCAAGTGGCCTCCAGGACTGGCTGACCTCTCCACGGCACCTCCACTAAAGTTATATTCTTTGACTGCAACTTTAGAACCAGTAGATCCAAAATGGCCATCTGCTCCAGAGCATAAGCCAAATTCCCATCTAACTGAACCGTGCCGAAGTCCAAAATATGATACGAATCACAAAAATACTTCCGGAATATGGAAACATGAAACACTGGATGAAAACTCGACAGACTAGGTGGAAATGCAAGCTTGTAAGCCACCTCCCCAATTCTCTCAAGCACCTCAAAGGGGCCAATATATCGAGGGCTCAACTTTTCCTTCTTCTCAAACCTCATAACACCCTTCATGGGTGAAACCCTAAGCAATAACTTATCTCCCACCATGTAAGCAACATCACAAACCTTCCGATCGGTGCAACTATTTTGTCTAGACTGTGCCGTGTGAAGCCGATCCTGAATCAACTTAACCTTGTCCAAAGCATCCTGAACTAAGTCAGTACCCAATAGCCTAGCCTCACCCTGCTAAAACTGACCAATTGGAGACTGACACCATATCCCATACAAGGCCTCATACAGAGCTATCTGAATACTTGATTGGTAGTTGTTGTTGTAGGCAAACTCTGCAAGCGACAGAAACCGATCCCAAGAACCCCCGAAATCCATGACACAAGCACACATCATATCCTCCGATATCTGTATCGTGCGCTCGGACTGTCCGTTCGTCTGAGGGTGGAATGCTATACTCAACTCAACCTGTGTGCCTAACTGTCGCTGCACTGCTCTCCAATACTGTGATGTGAACTGCATGCCCTGATCTGAAATAATAGACACTGACACACTATGAAAGCAAAATCTCTTGCGGATATAGATCTCATCCAACTGCTCCAAAGAATAGGTAGTCCCAATTGGAATGAAATGCGCGAACTTGGTCAACCGATCAATAATCACCCAAATAGCATCAATCTTCCTCAAAGTTCGTGGGATCCCAACTATGAAGTCCACGGTGATTCGCTCTCATTTCCACTCCGGAATCTCAAGCCTCTGAAGCAAACAACTGGCCTCTAATGCTCGTACTTCACCTGCTGACATTTCAAGCACCAATCTGCAAACTCCACTATGTCTTTCTTCATTCTCCTCCACCAGTAGTGTTGCCTCACGTCCTGGTACATCTTTGCGGCACCCGAATGAATGAAATACCGTGAACTGTGGACCTACTCAAGAATCAACTCATGTAACCCATCTACATTAGGCACAAAAATCTGACCATGTATTCGCAACACCACGTCATCCCCAATAGAAACCTCCTTGGCATCACTGTGCTGAACCGTGTTCTTAAGGACAAGAAAATGGGGGTCTTCATACTAACGCTCTCTGATGCAATCATATAAAGAAGACCCAGAAACCACGCAAGCTAGAACCCGACCAGGCTCCGAAACATCTAACCTCACAAGATGATTAGCCAAGGCCTGAACATCTGATGCAAGCGGTCTCTCACCAATAGGAATAGATGCAAGGCTACCCATACTCACTGCCTTTCTACTCAAGGCATCAACCACTATGTTGGCCTTCCCAAGATGATACAAAATGGTAATATCATAGTCATTCAGCAGCTCCAACCATTGCCACTACCTCAAATTTAGATCTTTTTGTTTGAAAAAGCGCTGAAGACTCCATTGATCCGTAAATACCTCACAAGACACACCGTTGAGACAATGCCGCCAAATCTTCAATGCATGAACGATGGTACTAACTCCAAATCATGAACATAGTAGTTCTTCTCATGAGGCTTCAACTGGCGTGAAACATAAACAATCACTCTACCCGCCTACATCAAGACACACCCAATACAAATTCGAGAAGCATCACAATACACTGTATAAGAACCCGATGATGAAGGCAAAACTAGTACTGGAGTTGTGGTCAAGGCAGTCTTGAGCTTCTGAAATCACTCCTCACATTCGCCTCACCACATGAATGGAGCACTCTTCTGGGTTAACCCGGTCAAAGGCGATGCAATGGACGAGAAACACTCTACGAAGAGACTGTAATATTCGGCCAAGCTGAGAAAACTCTGAATCTTCATAGCTGAAGATGGTTTGGGCCAACTCTGAACTACCTCTATCTTCTTTGGATTCACCTTAGTCCCCTCGCTCGATACCACGTGCCCCAAGAACGCCACCGAACTGATCCAAAACTTACACTTGGAGAACTTGGCATAAAGTTTCTCCTCCATCAACCTCTGTAGTACAATCCTCAGATCTTGTGCGTACACCAGGATATCATAAATAAATACTATGACAAACGAATCGAGATATGGCTGGAACACACTATTAATTAGATGCATGAATGTTGCTGGGGCATTGGTCAGCCCAAAAGACATCATAAGAAACTTATAGTGACTATAACGGGTCCTGAATGTCGTCTTCAGAATATCCGAGTCCCGAATCTTTAACTGGTGATACTCAGACCTCAAATCAATCTTAGAGAACACTCTAGCTCCCTGAAGTAGGTCAAATAAGCCATCAATGCGTGACAAAGGATACTTGTTCTTAATTGTAACCTTGTTCAACTACCTATATAGTTGATGCATATCTGCATAGTACCGTCCTTCTTCTTCACAAATAAAATCGGTGCATAACATACTAGGCCTGATGAACCCCTTATCAAGAAGCTCCTGAAACTGCTCTTTCAATTCCTTCAACTCTGCTAGTGCCATACAGTACGAAGGAATAGAAATGGGCCAAGTGCCCAACACCAAGTCAATACCAAAATCAATGTCCTATCGGGTGGTATGCCCGGCAGATCTGCAGGAAAGATATCTGAAAAGTCTCACACTACTGGAACAGAATAAATAGTAGGAGTGTGAGCACGTGATTTTTGCCTCATACGAATTACTCCAAAATAATTCCCAAAATTAGGTCTTTTCTTTAATTATGTGTTATTTTTAGGAATTATTGTGTGATTTTCCTGATTGTTTGCATATATTTGTATGCATGTTTAACTAATGCATTAAAAATACAAAAAATATATAGCATTTGCATTTAAGATTTGATTTTTTACATCTTTTGGAATTAATTAATAATTAGGTGTTTTACAAAAATAAAAATTCACAAAAAATAATATATTTTTGTATTTTTGATCAAATTGTGTGATTTTCTTTTAATTTAGTATTTAATTATTCGTGATAATTATCTTAGAGTTAATCAGTATTTTTAAGATTAATTTTGGTTTTATAAATTAATTTAGGATTTTAATTTTTGAAAAAATAATACAAGAAAAAGGGGAATTAATTCGAAAAGAAAAGGAAAAGAATTCTTGGGCCAATTCAATTTAATCCCCAAGACCAAATCAAACACACCTAATACCCAACCAAAACCAGCCCAAACCCATGCCATACCCGGTCCATTCAATTCAGACCTCAAAGACGACTCAAATGACGTCGTTTCAATGTCAACCAATCTCAACCATCTATTCCCCACATCCAACGGCCAGGACTTAACCCATTACCCGTTTAACCCGACCCTGAACCGTTTCCCTTGAACCCGATCCAGCCTCTAACCCTAACAAATGACACCGTTCAAATTAATCAAATAATCCAAGCCGTTGATCTCGTTTGATCGAACGGCCTGGATTTAACGTCACCCCCAGTATATATTTGTCCAAACAGACCCCACCCCCCTCAGAACACCCCCTCCTCTCACTCGTCTCATGATGTCTCTTCAGAGATGAGTAACCCTAGTAGCCGCCACCCTTCCCCACCACCTTCCGGTGGCAGCGCCGGCTCCTACCCACCTGAAAATAACACCCCAAGACCCTCTACGTCCCCTCGTCCCCAATCTGTAGTTAGTTTCCCTCGAATCACCCTAGTACTTCTCGAATCTTCAATTGAAGCTGTCTGGTCCCAAAATCCCTGAACCCTAGCTTACCCAATCGACCCCAAATCAACACCACATAACCCCCATAATCCCTCATACCAAATCCATCATTGGTTTCCTTCGAATCTGACCGGAACCCGTCGAATTTTAAATCTAAGTTCGAACCTTAAAAGTTCAAAATCAGTTTCCGTTGAACCTGATGACATGCATCGATCCAAGCCTCTAGTTTTTCGTGATTAGAAGATCGATTCACTACAAAACCGATGCTGTTCATTTGTTCTTGATAAAGAACAAATGATTAGCATCAGTTTGGGGTGAGTCAGAGTATCAAGGGTAAATTCAAGTTTAGCTGGTGAGTTCTTTCCTAGTTTTTATTTATTTTCGTTATTATTATTCTATTATTTGTCTTTCCCCATCTTTTTTTTCTCCGGTCGATTTCAAATGAAAACTCAACCAATCTTCTGGTATAAGATATCTTCTATTCGTTGTTTTGTTTTTCAGAATGTTTGGTAAATTTGTTTTTGGTTTCATAAGTTCGTGTGGTCAGTTTGTTTAGAATTTAGAAATCATATCTTGTGTCATAATTTGGTCAGTTAAATTAAGGATTAGCTTGATTTTAGTTAAATATGTATAATAATCGACTGATTAATGTAAGTTTAATTCAAGTGTTTACCTAATTAAAAAAGTTTCTAGTACATAGTAGGGTTAAGATTGCACTAATGGAGTGGATAATTGAGTGTATAATTGAGTGGACAATTGAGTAGATGATTAAAGAAATGAAAAAGTCAATTGGTAATGGAGAAGGCACTAAGCTAAATGCCTATTTAAAGGGGCTAAACATCAACACACAGGGAGATATAGAAGAGAGAGCCTGGTACTCTGAAACACATAGGAGAACATTCTGACAGAGAGGAGAAGAGCATTCTGATATTCTGAAAGTATTGAAAAATACAGATTTTTTTTAGAAATAAGAATCCAATCAATCAGCTGAAAACTCTCTACTGTATCATTGAACCTCAGTAATTCCTGATTCTTTTAAGCTCTGGAAACAATAATGTTCAGTGATGGGATTTGAGTTGATTTGATACTAGTTTTTGAGAAGGTTTTGATCAAATTGTGTTAAAGACTACTGTTCCATTGGATTGTAAATCAATTTTCTGGTTTCATTTGCTGAATTTGGGCTATGTTGTTGCTGCTGTCGATTTCTGCTGTTTTAAAAAATGTTGATCCTTCTTAATTTCTTTGTCCCTTCAATCTCAGGTACCTTCTTAGATCTTGAATAATGATTGATTGTAAACATGTAAATCAGGTGGAATACTAATTGGATGCAGGCTGCATTTGAACTTAATTTCCCCCTTTTCTCATACAGCTTTAATATTCTGTAATAGATATGTAGTTTTAGATGTTATCTAAGCTATCATTTGCACATTTAATGATGTGTATGTTCAGTAGTTATATGAATGGGTAATTGGACATGTATATATGATTCTGTTGTGTATGTTCAATAGTTGTATGTATAGGTAACTAGACATGTACGTATGATTTTTATTTGAGATCAGTATGGTTCGAAGTATTTTGCAAGCATGTTCTGTGTTTACATTTGCTCCTGAATGGGTTTGAAATGTCTAAGGATTATATTGAAAGCTTTAGTATGATTTTCTGGAATTCATGATAGAACCAGATTCTAATGTACTGGTTTGGTGACTATCAGTGTTAGGGGAAATTCAAGTTGTTTTAGTTATGTTGAAAATAATTTACTGGTTATCTATTGTTGCTTGTATGTCAATTGAGTAGATTTGGTTGTTTTATATTCTACAAGTTTTGTCAACGTGAGGTTTAGTTAAGGTTCAAATATCAGCATTTCAAGTTAATTTAGGGCCTTGAAAATTTAGAATCATATGCTGTATAGTTTCTCAAGAATTGGATCCTTAATTGTTTTCTATTTCAGAATCTTGGAGGTGTTTGTATGTTGTGACTAGCTGTTTAGGTTCATTCTGAACTTTTGCTGCTCAGCCATCACTGGATCACGATACAGACTCGATGTCGAGTCTAATTGGTGTTGGTTCTGAGGCTTTAAAAGAATTTGGGCCTTCTGCTTGGGCTCAATTTGGGCCCAGAATTTTAAAATTAATAAGAAATGAAAGTGATAGGCCCTGCTGCATAAGTTTTCTTTTATTTACTTCAAAACAGGGTTCTTCACTGTTAGTTGAGGTTGGTACAATTTCGTTTTAAGATTGGCCCAGTTCCCCAATGTTACAAATCAATTGTGTTAGTTTCTTTAAAAGGGATTACCATACCAATTGGGCAAATAATTATGGCCCTTTAATTTGATGGTTGCTAATTAGTAGGAAGAAAATATATTTTTGCTTCTTGCTCATATCTAAAGTACTACATATTGATGCAAAAAATCTTGAGCTTTAGTAATTAGGCTAATGATTTCGTACGCTTAACGATACGGACTTCTCTTGGTCTCAAATCTCAATATGTTGTTAATTCCTCCTAGGCAGTTTCAAAGTGATTTGATCACAAAGAGCTTTTAAATTCAATACCGCATGATGTGCCTGTTAGAATGATTATTTGGTTTGTTTTTGTGAGCTAATCTGGTAGATATTGAAATAAAGAGAAGTCTATTGGGCTAAACTCTATGAATGAATAGGTCGAGAAAGAACTTGATAGGCGTAAAACCTTTTAATAACTTTTTCTGTTGCGTGTGGCACGATTACGGGTTCCAGAATCAAGACCAACGTATGCGTTCGCGCAATGTTGAGCGAAACAATCTTAATCTTAATAAAATACTATCGTGATTGCGTACATGTTTGTGTAACATAATTACTATTCTAAAAGCAAAATCGGAATATGCGCAACTTCGGCCCAATTTTCTTAACATTAATAAAACGTTATTAATTGTGGACACGTTCGCGTGACATGATTTTTGGCGCATCAAACAAATGGGGTATACGTGCGCGTAACCAGTTTCAAGATAATTTTCTTGATTAAAAAGCGTTGAAAGGTAAATGCACATAGGTTTTTTTTAAAAATCAGTAACTAAACAATTTTATTAAGCCAAGTATGATCAAAGCGACCGTGCTAGAACCACGGAACTCGGGAATGCCTAACACCTTCTCCCGGGTTAATAGAATTCCTTACCCAAAGTTTTGTATTCGCGGACTGTATTACAGAGTCAACCGTTCCTCGATTCGGGATTTTAAACCGATGACTTGGGACACCATAAATCTCCCAAGTGACGACTCTGAATTTAACGTAAATAATCCCGTTTCGATTGTCCTTCAATTGGAAAAACTCCCTTGTATTTATACCCTTTACGGGGTGTAGTAAAAAGGAGGTGTGACAGCTCTAGAGACTCTGCTGGGGACCGAACCCAGAATCTTTGGTTCAGGGTTCAAGAATTTGAGCTTAGAATAATTGTTATATTTGGCTTTATTTGTTTTTATCTAGTTTTGTTCACACGTTTGTGCTTAATATGCGAAATTTTGCTTTTTACCGCTTTGATATTATCTGAATTGTATATATAAACTGTTATGAAACCCTTCTTCTTTCTGAGTCTTCTGAATTTATGGTGCACACGTGCGCGTGGCCCACCTTTCTGTTAGAAGTCATACCAAATAGAACGAAGTTGGGCCAAGTAACTAGGCCGGGTAGACTTTCTTGCTCCCGGTACGTTGCCCCCACTTCGGCTCAAGCCGTCCGCTTGGGTAAGCCAGGTCTAGAACAGTATACCCCAGGTTTTACACTTAGAATAACTCAGCTTCATGCCGGATCCCTAGTAGGAACGTTTGTATGCATCATGTGCATTTGACTTCGGAGACGCAACACAGGGATTGGGTCTATCTAGGACAGGTGTACCCGAAATGAAAAGACCATCCTGATGCATCTTACTTGCTACTTGTGCATTCATTTGTTTTGGATTTTCATGTTAACCAGCTTATAGGAAAAAGTTAGAAAAAGAAAATTAATGTGAGAACCGAGAAAGAAAATTGGTTGTTTTTTCGAAAAAAAATAATTTCCAAAATATTTTGAAATTCTGTCGAAATTTTGAAAAAAGAGAGAAGGAAATGTTGTGTTTCTTTTAAAAATAGTTTTATTATACGAACTACGTAAGTTTGATTCTCGCCGGGTGTGAGATACGTAGGCAACCCACATCGGGCCCAACTATTTTAAAAAAAAATAAAAATAGATAGATAATAAATAAATAAAAATGTGTGTACATAAATGTCATTGTGTTTTCATAAGTAAGGCGATGCCATTCTTGTCCAAAATATGCCGAATGTCCCCAAAAGGGCGCCAGAAGGCTGTTTTTGCAAGAACAGCCGCCTTTGGTCGTTTTTTTTTCAAAACTTTTTTTTTGTCGGTTAGCAAACACAGCCTTTAAATCTTCTTCATTGAAGTGTTTTTTATATGAATTTTTTTTAGAAATATTAATGATTTTTTCGAAATGAGTCTTGATCTTGGTTTTTTAAATTAAAATCACTCATAGGTACAAAATGAGCACCATCCAGAACCCACCGTTCACAGATGTAGATGAGTTTCTATTTCGGCTTCAGATGTGGTGGTATGAGTTAGGAGGAGATGGTCAGAAATGGGTCATTAAGTATTGAGCTCTCACAGATATTATGAAAGTTAAACCACGCGATGATTTGATTACGGCACTAGTGACTTTTTGTGACCCTGTTCACAATGTCTTTCGCTTCTCTGATTTCGAGCTTACTCCCACATTAGAAGAAATAGCTGGATATTCCGGTTTTGATGGAGATTTGAGAAGCCAGAATCTTATATTCCCAAAGGCTCCCTCAGTACACCGATTCTTTGGTCTTCTGAATATCAGTAATCAAATCAAAAAAGCAACGTTGTCAAAGGGTGTTGTTCTTTCAACTTCCTATATTCAAGGTTCGGAAAGCCGGATGGATTTGAAATTCATGAAAAGGGCCTTACTAATAAACAAAACAAGGACACCTGGCAGATTCACCGTCGCTTCACTTTCATGGTGGCTTTTCTGAGAATCATGGTCTTCCCAAACAAATAGCGAACGATTGATATTCGCATAGCCAGAGTCGTACAAGTCCTCACTACCAAAGAACATCACACTCTTGCCCCGATCATTCTCTTAGACATTTATCGGGCGTTGACTTTGTGTAAATCCGGGGCAAAATTCTTCGAAGGGTGCAATATTTTGTTGCAAATGTGGTTGACTGAACATCTCCGACATCACCCAAGTTCATGCAGTATGGTCCAAGCAAGGACAATTTTATCGAGAGTTATGAAGAAAGAATAAAGGATTATAAATCTCCAGAAGGGGTGGAAGCATGGATATCCCATTTAAGATCTTTAATGGCAAGTCAAATTGAGTAGACTTTGGGATGGCTCCCGGTAAGAGAGGTGATACACATGTCAACCTTAAAGAGTTATTTGCTGCTGTTGGGTTTAAGAAGCGTCCAGCCGTATGCGCCACAGAGAGTTCTAAGACATCTAGGGAGATACCAAGTGGTGCCTGATGATTAAGATTTGAGTGTGCAAGTGATTAAGCTACACCCCGAAGCCACTCTCCCTGAGTCTTTAATCCAGCAAATTTGGAATGGTTGTCGACACTTGAAAGATGATACCCAAGTTCCAGATCCTGCGAAAGGCGAGATAAATCCGGGTTATGCTAGGTGGTTTGAGAAAAGATCCCGTGTGGATGATGCACCAGAACCTGATCCTAGAAGGCCCATAAAAAGACCGCATGTTCAAGCCTTTGATGACAAAATCCAAGAACGGTTGGCTTGGGGTGAAAAGGAAAAGGGGTACAAAGCAACTATTCATGCCTTAGAAGAAAGCCTGAGGAACCTCAATTTGGAGAAAGACTTACTATCACAAGAAACAGAAGGTGAAAAGAAGATTCTGATTAGCGAGAATAAAACTCTCCGCGCTCAGTTTCAACAGATGAAGAAAGCCTCTGAAGCTCCAGTGAGAAGTTGGAAAGATCAAAAAATCATTGCCAATCTGATGGAAAAAATGCAAGATTATGACTCCATATTGACAAAGACTGAAAAGGCGTTAGACAAAGCTAAGGAAAAAATCATACAGTTAAATGAGGATTCCAAATCTAGTGAGGAACGCCAAGTAATGAGATTTGAAGAAGAAATGGCTCAATTCGAGAGAGAGAGAAGGACCATTGGATACATTCAGAAGCTCAACTCCATGCACAGTTGGAAGAAATGAGAAGGTACAATAGAGAACATCAGCACGCACATATTGATAGGGAGAGAGCACAGGCAAGACTCGATCAGGCCAGACTTCGGGCTCAATTGGAGTCGGCTTTAGATCGTGAAGGCCACATAAGAGATATAGCCACCACTCGCCAACAACAGCTACAAAACCAAGACCAGAATCTCCAGTACTTCAGAGCACAAATCCATGATTTGGCTGTTTACACCTCTCAAAGTTATATGAACTGCCAAGGGATGGATTATGAGAGGTTTCTAGAGCATGCACCTACTTTTGCCCGTCATCTTGCAATGGAGTTAGAGAGGATGTACCGTACACTAGGAGGTCAGCCGGGTTAAGCCCCACCGTGAGCAGATGTTCCAGTGATTAAAAGCAAAAGATTGTGGAGTGAAGCGTAGTCATAGTTGTTGGAACTTTTCATATAATAGTCATGTTTTAGTTTAAGTCCATGTTGAGTCTTTTAAACCATTTTCTTAAAGTGTTGTCCAAATGTAATGTCATTTCTGTCTTTATATTGTTTCATTTGTTAAAATAAATAAAAGTAATAATAATTGTTTCCACCAAAACTATGCTCGGTCTGATTCATGCAGGGTTATGATACGTAGGCAATCTTCATAAGATTCGACCACAACCAAAAGAAAGGAATAAAATGAAAAAGGGGAGGGAAATAAAAGATAGGCGTGAGTGACAATAAAAGGGAAAGGCCAGGAAAAGCTAGGATGACACAAGCAACCGAGCAAATACATGGTAGAAATGACTAATTGCCTAGGTGCATTGCATCCATATGTGTGGTTGTTTATTTGTTAAAACTTTTATCACTAACAAGTTTGGTTGTTGTTATCAGAATTCGCAGTTAGTACACCTAAGCATACTGGCAACTCACCCCTACTAAACCAGATCCAAAGGAGAAATAATCATGTCTATCCCAGATGTAGACACTAGTGTCATTGAGGGAGAAGAGTTGGACGTTAACGCCATAAAAGAAGAGATGTACAAATTAAAACGACAAATGGCCAAAATGTATCAGGCCTGGGCTAAAGGACAACCACCATCCGCCTACCCGGCTAACCCTACCTTCACTCCACCACCAGCTCAAACTTAGGATCATCCTACCACTGATCTATCCCCCAGCTTTCCCATTTACCAACACTACCGGGGCACCACTTATCATACACCACAATCTCCACCCCCTAAACCAATTCCATACCCTCCTCCACTAGTAACTCCTATATTCGTAGCATCTCCACCAGCTACACTCCACAAATCTCCTAGCGAGCCTATGTTCCAGGCCCAGGACAACCAATACTACCCCTCGGAGCCCACTTTCAAAGCTCTAGAAACCCTTTCCTATACTCCTCACTTTGACCTCCCGATAGAAGCTGATAAACCAGTCAAAAATACCGAATAGGAGGAGATGTTCAGGAAAGTTAAAAGCTTAGAACAATCATTCAGAGACATGCGGGGGTTGGGAGGGAAAGTAATTGTGGCCTACAAGGACCTATGTCTGTTCCCGAATGTGCAATTACCAGCAGGTTTCAAGATGCCCAAGTTCGATCTATACAACGGGCACGACGATCCAGTAGCCCACTTGAGGGGTTTTTGCAGCAAGATGAGGGGAGCTGGAGGAAAAGATAAATTATTAATGGCTTATTTCAGTCAGAGATTGAGTGGATCAGCATTGGAATGGTATACCCGCCATGACCATGGGAGATGGTACACATGGGATGATCTGGCGCAAGCATTTGCTTGTCACTTCCAATACAATCTTGAGATCATTCCAGATCGACTGTCCTTGACTAAACTTGAAAAGAAGCACAGTGAAAGCTTCAGAGAATATGGTTTCCGATGGAGGGAGCAAGCAACAAGAGTAGATCCCCCAATGAAGGAAAGTGAGATGGTAGATTACTTCCTACAGGCTTTGGAACCTACTTACTATGGCCATTTGGTCTCAGCTGTGGGAAAGTCATTCAACGAAGTAGTAAAGATGGGGGGCATGGTAGAAGAAGGCCTCAAGTTGAATAAAATCATGAGCTATTCGGCTATCAAAGCGACTACTCAGGCTATTTAGGGCGGCATAGGAGGGATTGGGAAGAAGAAAAGAGAGGAAGCAGCAATGGTTAATTCAGGAACTTGGTCCGGATCCAGAGGTTCACCTTACCACTACAATCAACCTCGACCCCACCAACAAACTTATCACCACAATCCACCCCAACATTACTATCCCCCACCAGAACCTCATTTTTCCGTCCACCATATACAAGCATACAACAAACCTCCTGCCCACACTCAATGGCGTGCTCCTGTCCTACCAAATACTTATCCACATCCACAAGCCTACCAAAACACTCCCGGACCAAGTTTCAGGCCTAGTCAAGCATTCAAGGGTGAAAGGTCGCAGAAAAAGAAAACCTTTACTCCTTTGGGAGAATCATACACTAGTCTGTTCCACAGGCTAAAACAGCTAGATATGCTAAGGCCGATACAGTCCAAACTGCCAAATCCTCCTCCAAAGAATCTTGACTATACTGTCAGCTATGAGTATTGTTCTGGTACACCGGGTCATGATACAAAAAAATGCTGGCATTTGAAAAGTGCGATACAGGAGCTTATTGATACCAATATAATTGAAGTTCGAGCTCCCGAAGCACCCAATATCAACAGGAATCCGATGCCAACCCATCAGGAGGCAAATATGATCGAAACAGTGCATGCGGAGGGAGAACCCAAGAAGCCATCACAGACCGTCATGATGATTCGGTCTAGTGGAGTCAAGATAGATGAATAATCAGCAGATGAGAAGTTGGTGCTCAAGTAGAGCAAAAGAGTGTTGAGCCATCTGTGGTAGTTGAGAAGGGGCTTTTAAGCAAAGTTGCAACGAAACAAGAAGGGGTGAAGGTGATTGTACCGGGAGCGGCCAACAAACCCATCATAATCGTGGAAGGAGCCCGCGTAGATCGGGTTATTATCAAGCCAGCAACCCAGTTACCAATAATCAACAACAAGGCTATTCAATGGAATTACGAACAAGTAACGGTGATGTACAAAGGGAAGGAAGTCAAAGAAGAAATCGGTGAAGTACATGGTTTGACTCGCTCGGGAAGGTGTTTTACTCCCGAGGAGTTAAGAAGAGCTAAAAATAATCCAGCGCTAGTAAAGAAAGCCGTAACTGAAGAAGAAGCAGAAGAATTCTTCAGGAAGATGAAGCTACAGGACTACTCTATCGTGGAACAATTAAGAAAGACGCCTGCTCAAATTTCCCTATTGTCATTATTGATCCATTCGGATGAGCACCATCAAGCTTTAATGAAGATCTTGAATAAGGCACACGTTCCTGATAAGATCTCCGTAAATCACTTAGAAAAAATAGCCAACAAAATCTTCGAAGTAAACAGAGTCACATTTTCCGATAATGAATTGCCTGTAGAAGGTACTGAGCACAACAAAGCTCTTTACCTCACATTAAAATGTGAGAACTCTGTGGTGACCCGGGTATTGGTTGACAATGGGTCAAGCGCAAACATCTTTCCTCTCTCCACTCTAAGCAAGTTGAAAATAGAAGATGAGAGGACCATAAGAACAGTATTTGCATGCGGGGATCTGACGGCGGAGGTAAAGATTCAGTTGGGGACATAGTGCTAGAACTGACGATAGGGCCAGTTGAGTTCACAATGGAGTTTCAGGTGCTGGATATAGCTGTTTCCTATAATTTACTGTTGGGTCGACCATGGATCCACGCCGCTAAAGCAGTCCCATCAACACTACACCAAGTAGTCAAATTTGAATGGGATAGACAAGAAATAGTTGTGCATGGGAAATACAGTTTATGTGCTCGCAGCAATGCCATTGTACCAGTCATTGAAGTGGAAGATGACCAGGGACCATGGGTCTACCAGGTTTCTGATACGATGTTGATAGAGAAAGTTCCGGAGGGGAAATACATTCCAAAACCAAAGATAACCGCCGCATCAGTCATGGTAGCCTATGAGATGCTGAAGAATGGTTTTGTACTCAGTAAAGGTTTGGGCTCATCTTTGCAAGGCATCATATAGCCGGTGTCTCTTCCCGAAAACTTGGGAACATTTGGTTTGGGATTCAAGCCCACTGCCGCAGACATAAGAAAGGCCAGAAAGCTAAAACAGAAGGCATGGGTCCTTCCAAAGCCAGTCCGACGTCTTTCCAAATCATTTGTCAAGTTCGGTACCAGAAGTCGCCCAGCAGCAACAATTCCCAATTCTATGATTAATCCTGACGAGGAGTTAATTGAAAGATTTGAAAAGTTGTTTGACGGTGTGAACATGGTGGAAAGTGGTGAAGGTCCTAGCAACGCAGAAATTCAATTCGTTGGGCCAGAAACAAAGCTTAATATTTGGAAATCCACTCCTCTCCCCATTCGAAAGGAGTCTTGGTAGTTTATTTTGATTTTCCTTTAGTTTGTCTGGATCATTCCAGGGTTGTAATCCAGATTTTTATCTTTTAGTCTGTTTAAAGTGTGCAAACCTTGTTATCTTTCATCATTCAATGAAATGCAGTTTCCCTTTCTTTATTCATTCCTGATAGTTTTTCTTTTGTTTTTCTTTTCTTTTCTGTACAGTTCTTTTTACGTTGGCTCTAATGATATGGCATGCATAAGGAATCCTCAGCCCAGTCTTAAAAATTAATCTGATTCCGAAATAATAGTTCAAGAAGTAGATTGTGATTATGAATCAGAATACGATGAGGATGAGGCCTTCGAAGAGATTAGTAAGGAGTTAATTCACTTCGAAGAAAAACCCAAACCCAACCTGACTGATACAGAAACCGTCAATTTAGGAGACACAGATAATATCCGAGAGACTAAAATAAGTGTCCACCTCGAGCCAAAGATCTGGGAAGAGTTAATCAAAGCACTCATCAAATTCAAAAATGTTTTTGCATGGTCATATGACGACATGCCGGGTTTGAGCACTTATTTAGTGGTTCACAAATTGCTCACTGATCTAGTGTTTCCTCCCATCAAGCAAAAATTGAGGAAATTCAAAACTGATATGAGTGTGAAAATTAAAGAAGAAATCACCAAACAGTTGGATGCAAAGGTCATTCGGGTCACTCGATATCCTGTTTGGTTGGCTAATGTCGTGCCTGTGCCAAAGAAAGATGGCAAGATTAGAGTATGTGTCGATTACCGCAATCTCAACAAAGCAAGTCCGAAGGACAACTTCCCACTACCCAATATCCACATTTTGATCGATAATTGTGCCAAACATGAGATAGGATCTTTTGTGGATTGCTATGCCGGGTATCATCAGATTCTAATGGATGAAGAAGATATAGAAAAGACGGCATTCATCACGCCATGGGGAACTTATTGCTACCGGGTAATGCCATTTGGTTTGAAGAACGCCAAGGCAACTTACATGAGAGCAATGACTACTGTGTTTCATGATATGATACATAAGGAGATTGAGGTATACGTGGATGATGTGATCATAAAGTCAAAGCGTCAAGCCTACCATGTTGGGGATTTGAGGAAATTCTTCCTGAGACTTCGCAGGTACAACCTCAAGCTTAACCCTGCCAAGTGCGCATTTGGTGTTCCATCCGGAAAGCTGTTGGGATTCATAGTCAGCCGACGAGGCATCGAGTTGGACCCATCAAAGATCAAAGCCATCCAAGAATTGCCACCTCCGAGGAACAAGACTGAAGTGATGAGTCTGTTAGGGAGGTTGAACTACATCAGCAGGTTTATTGCTCAGCTCACGACAACTTGTGAGCCTATTTTCAAATTGCTGAAGAAGGATGCTGCGGTTAAGTGGACTGATGAGTGTCAAGAAGCATTTGATAAGATAAAAGGATACTTGTCAAACCCACCCATGCTGGTTCCGCCAGAACCAGGAAGACCTTTGATTCTTTACTTGACAGTTTTGGAAAATTCATTTGGCTGTGTATTGGGGCAGCATGACATCACCGGCAGAAAGGAACAGGCCATCCATTATCTTAGCAAGAAGTTCACAACTTATGAGGTTAAGTACACTCATCTGGAAAGGACATGTTGTGCCCTAACTTGGGTGGCTCAGAAATTGAAACATTATTTGTCATCCTACACTACTTACCTCATTTCGCGCTTGGATCCGTTGAAGTATATCTTTCAAAAGCCTATGCCGACAGGAAGACTTGCGAAGTGGTAGATATTGCTCACAGAGTTTGACATCATCTATGTGACTCGGACTGCGATGAAATCCCTAGCATTGGCCGATCATTTAGCCAAAAACCCGGTCGATGAAGATTACGAGCCATTGAGAACTTATTTTCCCGATGAAGAAGTGATGCATATCGATGAACTGGAGCAAATTGAAAAACCAGGCTGGAAACTTTTCTTTGATGGGGCTGCCAACATGAAAGGAGTTAGAATAGGAGTTGTGCTTATTTCTGAAATAGGGCATCACTATCCTGTTACGGCTCAGCTTCGGTTTTATTGCACCAACAATATGGCTGAGTATGAAGCTTGTATTTTGGGTCTAAGGCTACCTGCAGACATGGATATCCAGGAAGTCTTGGTCTTGGGAGACTCGAATCTTCTAGTACATCAAATTCAAGGAGAATGGGAAACGCGAGATTTGAAGCTCATACCGTACCGACAATGCTTGCATGATCTTTATCAACAGTTTCGATCAGTGGAGTTCAGGCATATTCCAAGGGTCCATAATGAGGTCGCCGATGCTTTGGCTACCCTGGCATCAATGTTGCACCATCCGGACAAAGCTTATGTCGATCCTCTGCATATTCAAGTCCGAGATCAGCATGCTTACTATAACATGATTGAAGAAGAACTTGATAGCGAACCATGGTTCCACGATATCAAGGAGTACATCAGAATGAGGATATATCCAGTGCAAGCCACGGGGGATCAAAAGAGAACAATTCGACGATTGGCAAATGGATTCTTCTTAAGTGGAGGAGTTTTGTATAAGAGAACACCAGACCTTGGATTATTAAGATGCATAGATGCTAGAAAAGCTACGACTGTCATGTTCGAAGTACATTCGGGAGTTTGTGGACCACATATGAGCGGATATGTGTTGGCAAAGAAAATTCTCCGAGCAGGCTATTATTGTCTTACCATGGAATGAGATTGTATCAATTTTGTGCGCAAATGTCATCAGTGCCAGATACACGGAGATTTGATTCATTCTCCACCATCTGAATTACACACAATGTCGGCACCGTGGCCCTTGTTGCTTGGGGCATGGATGTCATTGGACCAATTGAACCAGCATCATCCAACGGGCACAAGTTCATTCTGGTAGCCATTGATTATTTCACCAAGTGGGTTGAGGCCAAAACTTTCAAATCGGTGACCAAGAAAGCAGTGGTCGATTTTGTTCACTCAAATATCATCTGTCGATTCGGAATCCCAAAGGTGATCATCACAGATAATGGTGCTAATCTTAACAGTAACTTGATGGAAGAGGTATGTCAACAGTTTAAGATTACACATCGCAATTCTACCCCATATCGTCCCAAGGCGAATGGAGCAGTCGAGGCAGCCAACAAAAACATAAAGAAGATACTTCGGAAAATGGTAGAAGGTTCGAGACAATGGCACAAAAAATTACCATTTGCGTTGTTGGGATATCGCACTACTGTCCGTACTTCGGTAGGTGCAACTCCTTATTTGTTGGTATATGACACTGAAGTAGTAATACCTGTAGAAGTTGAAATCCCTTCCCTTCGGATTGTCGCTGAGGCTAAGATTGATGATGATAAGTGGGTCAAAACCCGTTTGGAGCAGTTGAACTTGATTGATGAAAAAAGATTGGCAGCAGTGTGTCATGGTCAGTTATATCAAAAGAGAATGGCAAGAGCATACAACAAAAGGGTGCGTCCTCGAAAGTTTGAAGTGGGTCAGCAAGTGTTGAAACGTATCCTTCCCCATCAGGTTGAAGCAAAAGGCAAGTTCGCCCCGAATTGGCAAGGGCCATTTATTGTAACCAGAGTATTGTCCAATGGTGCTCTATGTTTAACAGATATTGAAGGAAAATACATAGACATGGAATCAATTCCGATGCAGTCAAGAGATATTATGTATGATTTCTTTGTTATAATTGTTAATTATTTGTACCGGGCATTGTTTCAAAGATTAAAATGACAAAGGCAATTCGTTCTGCTATCTAAACACTTTACCTTTTGTTCCCCCTTTTGATCTTTATTTATTTCTTTCATACCCCTCCTTTGGAATTAATAACAAAAAAAGAGAAAAAGAAAGAAAAGAAAAAGAGAAAAACAAAAAAAGTATAACAACAAGGAAATTCATGGTGTGAACTTCGTTTGACCTGATTCCTGTTAAGGATACGTAGGTAGCCTCACGGCTCGGTCATAGTAAAATAAAATATCAAAAGATCCCCAAGCAAAAAACTGGGGCAGAAGTTGTACTTGTAATGAGAAATGTGATTCCAAGAGTTGTAATTTTAAACCCATGTCAAATTGTTTTGAGCCTTTGATTCCCTTTCTTTCTAACCCCATCCAAAAGCCCACATTACGGTCCAAAGAAAGACCTTCCGATCAGTCTTCGAGAGAGGCCAAGTTGAGCAAATAGAGGTGATTCATATCAGGATAACACTCTGGTCCAAGCAGGAAAAGTAATGAAAATGAGAAAATCTTATTGGTGAAAACCTTCACGGGCACCATGAGGCGACGAAAGCTGAGAGAAAGTAAAAATAAGAGAGTCTTATCGGTGAAAGCCTTGGCAGGCACCATAAGGCGACAAGGAACTGAAGAAAAAACGAATGAGAGAGGTTTGTCGGTGAAAACCCTTCAGGGCACTGCAGTCGAACAAGGTCCATAAGTTGACAGAAAGTAAAATTGGGTTGTGGAAATCTTGGAGACTAAAGTAAAACAATTGGAAAGGAGATTGGTTAAATAGACTGGGCTGATTAATCCAAAATGCATACCATGATCATTGGTGCCAGTGACTCCACTCAGATAACTTCCTTTTTCCTATCTCCAACAGTCATCCAAATTTGGATTTTCTTCTTTATTCTTAATTCTCAAAATCGTCGCATTTCATTGCTATTAATTTTTACTCCTCTAAAGCTCTTCCAAGGTTTGCCTTGTTCCAACAAATAAGAAGGAATGTCAAAGTGTACTACCAGATTCAAAATTGCACAAAGCAAAATACGGCTAGGACATGCTGGAGATAGTATGATGAAAAATGGGACCTAGGGTGTAAGCAAAGGTTAAATCGGTGGAATGGTTCAGTAATGTCATGAGAGATGTATGGTTACAAATAAAAGGGTCAGAAGTGAAAAACAACAGTTGGGGATCCTGCAGTTAAGAATCAGTCATGAGGTCAAAACAGTCCTTTTGACCAGTTCAAGGCAGTCGGACGAAGCAAAGCATGGCAAAGAGAAAACCACCCCCAGCAAGAATGCCACACCTAACTGCCACGTTTTAAACTGACAAGATTTTCTTTGATTTGAAATAGGAGCAAAGATGGCATTGGCTTCAGGAAGCATCCTGTAAGGAAAACAAGTACCATGCAGGTTTGATCACAGAATTCTCAGGACCCTCCTGAAAAATGGGACTTAGTTTAAAATTCAAAACAATCATGAGTAGCAGAATTTAGCGCAAATGCACCCCAAAGGATTATAAGTGGAACTCCGAAGTTTGCATGTTTGAGATACATTTTGGACATTACCCAGAGGCCTCGGAATTCAGCAAAATTTGGGAGACCCTCATAGCCCCGGTCTCTCGGGCTGAAAAAAATAAAAATAAAATAATAATAACAAAGAAAAAAAAACACCATCTTTTTTCCACCTTTCCCCCCCAAGTAGAAATACCATCTTTTTTCCACCTTCCCCCCCCCAAGTAGAAACACCATCGTTTTCTACCTTTTTCCGCCCAAGAAGAAACACCATCTTTTTCCACCTTTTCCCCCCAATTTAATTGTAAGTTTTCAGGACCCTCCTGAATAATGGGTCGTAACTTAAGAAATTCCATTAAATAGCAAGATGTAGCGTAAGTTCTGCCATAAAGAGGTATAATTTCGCTTAAAATTGTCACTCTTAAGATAAGAGTTGATTTTAGATTCTCAGGACCCTCCCGCATAATGGGATTTAACTTGAAAATGTCAGGACCCTCCTGGATAATGGGACTTAGCTTTAATTCAAAACATTCATGAGTACAAGATCTAGCATAAGCTCTACTTCGTGAATATATAAATTGGTATGAAGTTTTCATTCTTAAGATAAGACTCAATTCGAAATTTCAGGACCCTCCTGGAAAATGGGACCTAGGTTAAACCCTAAAACGATCATAAGTAGTAAATATAGGAAAAATGTGCACCAAAAGAAATATAAGTTGGCTTCAAAGTCCGCATAAGAGTTTTCAGGACCCACCTGAGTAAGGGGACATGACTTTAAGCATTCCACTAGATAAGTAAGTGTTGTTATAAGAGAGTATAATTTGGTCATAAAATTGTCACCCTTAAGATAAGACTTGATTTTTGATTGTCAGGACCCTCCTGAATAATGGGACGTAGTTTAAAACTGGTTTGGATAACAAGATTTAGCATAAGACATACATTCAGTAGATATAATTTAGCTTTGAAATTATCATTTAGTTAAGAGTTGTCAGGACCCCCCTGGATAATGGGACCTAGCTTTCAAGTTCTTACTGATATTTGGTAACATGATTTAGTTTACACTCATATATATGCCCATCTACTAAACTGGGGCAGAAATTTTTCTTTGCTTTTGTCTATTTAGTTGAAATCATGCGCCCACCTGGAGAGCAAAGGAATATAATTTAAGTTTCAGCAATCAGGAGCCCGCCTGGAGAACAAGGGAATACATTTCGAGTCTCAGCAATCAGGAGCCCACCTGGAGAACAAGGGAATACAATTCAAATTTCAAGTAGTCAGGAGTTCGCCTGGAGAAGAAGGGAAGAAGCAATTCAAATTTCAAATAATCAGGATCCCGCCTGGAAAACAGAGGAAAGGAAACAATAGTCAAAGGAAGATATTTAAAAGGTTCAGCAATCAGGTGCTTGCCTGGAGAAGAAGGGAAAGCATTTCAAAAAAATACCATTCAAGTCAGCCACAAAGGAACTTCTAAGGAAAATACAAGTCAACGAAGCAACGTCAGTCACAAGATCAAGTTTGAAAATAAATCTTTGTAAAGAATAGATTATAGCTTAGTCTAGCTTCTTCATTTTTGTCATGGTATAATAAGGAGGTCAGTAGGCAGTATCAGCAACAGCAACAGCAGTAACAGTAAAACCGTAGCTTCATGCTAGTCCCAGCTACCAAAACTTCCTAAACTACATTGACCTGATTCCTTTATAGCCAAGGATATGTAGGAAACCTTTGAAGCAGAGGTTCGGTCAAATCTTTCAAAAAAATGCTTCCCACGGAGTATTCAAACAGACAAAAATCGCTCGTATCCGCTCACTTTATCTTTGCACGAAAACTCTTCGTGTTTTCGGACAAAGAGGGGCAGCTGTGAGCACTTAATTTTTGCCTCATACGAATTACTCCAAAATAATTCCCAAAATTAGGTCTTTTCTTTAATTATGTGTTATTTTTAGGAATTATTGTGTGATTTTCCTGATTGTTTGCATATATTTGTATGCATGTTTAACTAATGCATTAAAAATACAAAAAATATATAGCATTTGCATTTAAGATTTGATTTTTTACATCTTTTGGAATTAATTAATAATTAGGTGTTTTACAAAAATAAAAATTCACAAAAAATAACATATTTTTGTATTTTTGATCAAATTGTGTGATTTTCTTTTAATTTAGTATTTAATTATTCGTGATAATTATCTTAGAGTTAATTAGTATTTTTAAGATTAATTTTGGTTTTATAAATTAATTTAGGATTTTAATTTTTGAAAAAATAATACAAGAAAAAGGGGAATTAATTCGAAAAGAAAGGGAAAAGAATTCTTGGGCCAATTCAATTTAATCCCCAAGCCCAAATCAAACACACCTAATACCTAACCAAAACCAGCCCAAACCCATGCCATACCCGGTCCATTCAATTCAGACCTCAAAGACGACTCAAACGACGTCGTTTCAGTGTCAACCAATCTCAACCGTCCATTCCCCACATCCAACGGCCAAGACTTAACCCATTACCCGTTTAACCCGACCCTGAACCGTTTTCCCCTGAACCCTATCCAGCGTCTGACCCTAACAAATGACATCATTCAAATTAATCAAATAATCCAAGCCGTTGATCTCGTTTGATCGAACGGCCTGGATTTAACGTCACCCCTAGTATATATTTGTCCAAACAGACCCCACCCCCCTTAGAACACCCCCCTCCTCTCACTCGTCTCACGTCGTCTCTTCAGAGACGAGTAACCCTAGTAGCCGCCACCCGTCCACACCACCTTTCGGTGGTGGCGCCAGCTCCTACCCACCTGAAAATAACACCCCAAAACCCTCTACGCCCCCTCGTCCCCAATCTGTAGTTAGTTTCCCTCGAATCACCCAAGTACTTCTCGAATATTTAATCGAAGATGTCCGGTCCCAAAATCCCTGAACCCTAGCTTACCCAATCGACCACAAATCAACACCACATAACCCCCATAACTCCCTCATACCAAATCCATCATTGGTTTCCTTCGAATCTGACCGGAACCCGTCCAATTTTAAATCTAAGTTCGAACCTTAAAAGTTCAAAATCAGTTTCCTTTGAACCTGGTGAGTTATTTCCTAGTTTTTATTTATTTTCGTTATTATTATTCTATTATTTGTCTTTCCCCATCTTTTTTTTCTCCGGTCGATTTCAAATGAAAACTCAACCAATCTTCTGGTATAAGCTATCTTCTATTCGTTGTTTTGTTTTTCAGAATGTTTGGTAAATTTGTTTTTGGTTTCATAAGTTCGTGTGATCAGTTTGTTTAGAATTTAGAAATCATATCTCGTGTCATAATTTGGTCAGTTAAATTAAGGATTAGCTTGATTTTAGTTAAATATGTATAATAATCGACTGATTAATGTAAGTTTAATTCAAGTGTTTACCTAATTAAAGAAGTTTCTAGTACATAGTAGGGTTAGGATTGCACTAATGGAGTGGATAATTGAGTGTATAATTGAGTGGACAATTGAGTAGATGATTAAAGAAATGAAAAATTCAATTGGTAATGGAGAAGGCACTAAGCTGAATGCCTATTTAAAGGAGCTAAACATCAACACACAGGGAGATATAGAAGAGAGAGCCTGGTACTCTGAAACACATAGGAGAACATTCTGACAGAGAGGAGAAGAGCATTCTGATATTCTGAAAGTATTGAAAAATACAGATTTTTTTTAGAAATAAGAATCCAATCAATCAGCTGAAAACTCTCTACTGTACCATTGAACCTCAGTAATTCCTGATTCTTTTAAGCTCTGGAAACAATAATGTTCAGTGATGGGATTTGAGTTGATTTGATACTAGTTTTTGAGAAGGTTTTGATCAAATTGTGTTAAAGACTACTGTTTCATTGGATTGTAAATCAATTTTCTGGTTTCATTTGCTGAATTTGGGCTATGTTGTTGCTGCTGTCGATTTCTGCTGTTTTAAAAAATGTTGATCCTTCTTAATTTCTTTGTCCCTTCAATCTCAGGTACCTTCTTAGCTCTTGAATAATGATTGATTGTAAACATGTAAATCAGGTGGAATACTAATTGGATGCAGGCTGCATTTGAACTTAATTTCCCCCTTTTCTCATACAACTTTAATATTCTGTAATAGATATGTAGTTTTAGATGTTATCTAAGCTATCATTTGCACATTTAATGATGTGTATGTTCAGTAGTTATACGAATGGGTAATTGGACATGTATATAGGATTCTGTTGTGTATGTTCAATAGTTGTATGTATAGGTAACTAGACATGTACGTATGATTCTTATTTGAGATCAGTATGGTTCGAAGTATTTTGCAAGCATGTTCTGTGTTTACATTTGCTCCTGAATGGGTTTGAAATGTCTAAGGATTATATTGAAAGCTTTAGTATGATTTTCTGGAATTCATGAGAGAACCAGATTCTAATGTACTGGTTTGGTGACTATCAGTGTTAGGGGAAATTCAAGTTATTTTAGTTATGTTGAAAATAATTCACTGGTTATCTATTGTTGCTTGTATGTCAATTGAGTAGATTTGGTTGTTTTATATTCTACAAGTTTTGTCAACGTGAGGTTTAGTTAAGGTTCAAATATCAGCATTTCAAGTTAATTTAGGGCCTTGAAAATTTAGAATCATATGCTGTATAGTTTCTCAAGAATTGGATCCTTAATTGTTTTCTATTTCAGAATCTTGGAGGTGTTTGTATGTTGTGACTAGCTGTTTAGGTTCATTCTGAACTTCTGCTGCTCAGCCATCACTGGATCACGATACAGACTCGATGTCGAGTCTAATTGGTGTTGGTTCTGAGGCTTTAAAAGAATTTGGGCCTTCTGCTTGGGCTCAATTTGGGCCCAGAATTTTAAAATTAATAAGAAATGAAAGTGATAGGCCCTGCTGCATAAGTTTTCTTTTATTTACTTCAAAACAGGGTCTTCACTGTTAGTTGGGGTTGGTACAATTTTGTTTTAAGATTGGCCCAGTTCCCCAATGTTACAAATCAATTGTGTTAGTTTCTTTAAAAGTGATTGCCATACCAATTGGGCGAATAATTATGTCCCTTTAATTTGATGGTTGCTAATTAGTAGGAAGAAAATATATTTTTGATTCTTGCTCATATATAAAGTACTACATGTTGATGCAAAAAATCTTGAGCTTTAGTAATCAGGCTAATGATTTCGTACGCTTAACGATACAGACTTCTCTTGGTCTCAAACCTCAATATGCTGTTAATTCCTCCTAGGCAGTTTCAAAGTGATTTGATCACAAAGAGCTTCTAAATTCAATACCTCATGATGTGCCTGTTAGAATGATTATTTGGTTTGTTTTTGTGAGCTAATCTAGTAGATATTGAAATAAAGAGAAGTCTATTGGGCTAAACTCTAAGAATGAATAGGTTGAGAAAGAACTTGATAGGCGTAAAACCTTTTAATAACTTTTTCTGTTGCGTGTGGCATGATTACAGGTTCCAGAATCAAGACCAACGTATGCGTTCGCGCAATGTTGAGCAAACCAATCTTAATCTTAATAAAATACTATCATGATTGCGTACATGTTCGTGTAACATAATTACTATTCTAAAAGCAAAATCGGAATATGCGCAACTTCGGCCCAATTTTCTTAACATTAATAAAACGTTATTAATTGTGGACACGTTCGTGTGACATGATTTTTGACGCGTCAAACAAATGGGGTATACGTGCGCGTAACCTGTTTCAAGATAATTTTCTTGATTAAAAATCGTTGAAAGGTAAATGCACATAGTTTTTTTTAAAAAATCAGTAACTAAACAATTTTAATAAGCCAAGTATGATCAAAGCGACCGTGCTAGAACCACGGAACTCGAGAATGCCTAACACCTTCTCCCGAGTTAACAAAATTCCTTACCCAAATTTCTGTATTCGCGGACTGTATTACAGAGTCAACCGTTCCTCGATTCGGGATTTTAAACCGGTGACTTGGGACGCCATAAATCTCCCAAGTGGCGACTCTGAATTTAACGTAAATAATCCCGTTTCGATTGTCCTTCAATTGAAAAAACTCCCTTGTATTTATACCCTTTACAGGGTGTAGTAAAAAGGAGGTGTGATAGCTCTGGCGACTCTGGTGGGGACCGAACCCAGAATCTCTGGTTCAGGGTTCAAGAATTTGAGCTTAAAATAATTGTTATATTTGGCTTTATTTTTTTTATCTAGTTTTGTTCACACGTTTGTGCTTAATATGCGAAAATTTGCTTTTTACCGCTTTGATATTATCTGAACTGTATATATAAACTGTTACGAAACCCTTCTTCTTTCTGAGTCTTCTGAATTTATGGTGCATACGTGCGTGTGGCCCACCTTTCTGTTAGAAGTCATACCAAATAGAACGAAGTTGGGCCAAGTAACTAGGCCGGGTAGACTTTCGTGCTCTCGGTACGTTGCCCCCACTTCGGCTCAAGTTGTCCGCTTGGGTAAGCCAGGTCTAGAACAGTATACCCCAGGTTTTACACTTAGAATAACTCAGCTTCATGCCGGATCCGTAATAGGAACGTTTGTTTGCATCATGTGCATTTGACTTCGGAGACTCAACACAGGGGTTGGGTCTGTCTAGGACAGGTGTACCCGAAATGAAAAGACCATCCTGATGCATCTTACTTGCTACTTGTGCATTCATTTGTTTCGGATTTGCATGTTGACCAGCTTATAGGAAAAAGTTAGAAAAGGAAAATCAATGTGAGAACCGAGAAAGAAAATTGGCTGTTTTTTCGAAAAAAAATAATTTCCAAAATATTTTGAAATTCTGTCGAAATTTTGAAAAAAAGAGAGAAGGAAATGTTGTGTTTCTTTTAAAAATAGTTTTATTATTACGAACTACGTAAGTTTGATTCTCGCCGGGTGTGAGATACGTAGGCAACCCACATCGGGCCCAACTATTTTAAAAAAATAATAAAAATTAATAGATAATAAATAAATAAAAATGTGGGTATATAAATGTCATTGTGTTTTCATAAGTAAGGCGATGCCATTCTTTTCCAAAATATGCCGTATGTCCCCAAAAGGGCGCCGGAAGGCTGTTTTTGCAAGAACAGCCGCCTTTGGTCGTTTTTTTTCAAAACTTTTTTTTTGTCGGTTAGCAAACACAGCCTTTAAATCTTCTTCATTGAAGTGTTTTTTATATGAATTTTTTTTAGAAATATTAATGATTTTTTCGAAATGAGTCTTGATCTTGGTTTTTTAAATTAAAATCACTCATAGGTACAAAATGAGCACCATCCAGAACCCACCGTTCACAGATGTAGATGAGTTTCTATTTCGGCTTGAGATGTGGTGGTATGAGTTAGGAGGAGATGGTCAGAAATGGATCATTAAGTATTTGGGAGCTTTCACAGATATTATGAAAGTTAAACCACGCGATGATTATTACGACACTAGTGACTTTTTGGGACCCTGTTCACAATGTCTTTCGCTTCTCTGATTTCGAGCTTATTCCCACATTAGAAGAAATAGCTGGATATTCCGGTTTTGATGGAGATTTGAGAAACCAGAATCTTATATTCCCAAAGGCTCCCTCAGTACACCGATTCTTTGGTCTTCTGAATATCAGTCTTCTGAATATCAGTAATCAAATCAGAAAAAGCAACGTTGTCAAAGGGTGTTGTTCTTTCAACTTCCTATATTCAAGGTTCAGAAAGTTGGATGGATTTGAAATTCATGAAAAGGGCCTTACTAACAAACAAAACAAGGACACCTGGCAGATTCACCATCGCTTTGCTTTCATGGTGGCTTTTTTGGGAATCATGGTCTTCCCAAACAAAGAGTGGACGATTGATATTCGCATAGCCAGAGTCGTACAAGTCCTTACTACCAAAGAACATCACACTCTTGCCCCGATCATTCTCTCAGACATTTATCGGGCGTTGACTTTGTGTAAATCCGGGGCAAAATTCTTCGAAGGGTGCAATATTTTGTTGCAAATGTGGTTGACTGAACATCTCCGACATCACCCAAGTTCATGCAGTATGGTCCAAGCAAGGACAATTTTATCGAGAGTTATGAAGAAAGAATAAAATATTATAAATCTCCAGAAGGGGTGGAAGCATGGATATCCCATTTAAGATCTTTAATGGCAAGTCAAATTGAGTGGACTTTGGGATGGCTCTCGGTAAGAGGGGTGATACACATGTCAACCTTAAAGAGTTATTTGCTGCTGTTGGGTTTAAGAAGCGTCTAGCCGTATGCGCCACAGAGAGTTCTAAGACAGCTAGGGAGATACCAAGTGGTGCCTGATGATGAAGATTTGAGTGTGCAAGTGATTGAGCTACACCCCGAAGCCACTCTCCCTGAGGCTTTAATCCAGCAAATTTGGAATGGTTGTCGATACTTGAAAGATGATACCCAAGTTCCAGATCCTGCGAAAGGCGAGATAAATCCGGGTTATGCTAGGTGGTTTGAGAAAAGATCCCCTGTGGATGATGCACCAGAACCTGATCCTAGAAGGCCCATAAAAAAACCGCACGTTCAAGCCTTTGATGACAAAATCCAAGAACGGTTGGCTTGGGGTGAAAAGGAAAAGGGGTACAAAGCAACTAGAGTATTATGTATGTTTAACAGTTTGCCCCGAATTGGAAAAGGCCATTTATTGTAACCAGAGTATTGTCCAATGGTGCTCTATGTTTAACAGATATCGAAGGAAAATGGATAGACATGGCCATCAATTCCGATGCAGTCAAGAGATATTATGTATGATTTCTTTGTTATAATTGTTGATTGTTTGTACCGGGCATTGTTTCGAAGATTGAAATGACGAAGGCAATTCGTTCTGCTATCTAAACACTTTACCCTTTGTTCCCCCTTTTGATCTTTATTTATTTCTTTCATACCCCTCCTTTGGAATCAATAACAAAAAAAATGAGAAAAAGAAAGAAAAGAAAAAGAGAAAAACAAAAAAAGTATAACAACAAGGAAATTCATGGTGTGAACTACGTTTGACCTGATTCCTGTTAAGGATACGTAGGAAGCCTCACGGCTCGGTCATAGTAAAATAAAATATCATAAGATTCCCAAGCAAGAAACTGGGGCAGAAGTTGTACTTGTAATAAGAAATGTGATTCCAAGAGTTGTAATTTTAAACCCATGTCAAATTGTTTTGAGCCTTTGATACCCTTTCTTTCTAACCCCATCCAAAAGCCCACATTACGGTCCAAAGAAAGACCTTCCGATCAGTCTTCGAGAGATGCCAAGTTGAGCAAATAGAGGTGATTCATATCAGGATAACACTCTGGTCCAAGCAGGAAAAGTAATGAAAATGAGAAAATCTTATCGGTGAAAACCTTCACGGGCACCATGAGGCGACGAAAGCTGAGAGAAAGTAAAAATAAGAGTCTTATCGGTGAAAACCTTGGCGGGCACCATAAGGCGACAAGGAATTGAGGAACAAACGAATGAGAGAGGTTTGTCGGTGAAAACCCTTCAGGGCACTGCAAGTCGAACAAGGTCCGTAAGTTGGCGGAAAGTAAAATTGGGTTGTGGAAATCTTGGAGACTAAAGTAAAACAATTGGAAAGGAGATTGGTTAAATAGACTGGGCTGATTAATCCAAAATGCATACCATGATCATTGGTGCCAGTGACTCCACTCAAATAACTTCATTTTTCCTATCTCCAACATTCATCCAAATTTGGATTTTCTTCTTTATTCTTAATTCTCAAAATCGTCGCATTTCATTGTTGTTAATTTTTACTCCTCTAAAGCTCTTCCAAGGTTAGCCTTATTCCAACAAATAAGAAGGAATGTCAAAGTGTACTACCAGATTCAAAATTGCACAAAGCAAAATATGGCTAGGACATGATGGAGATAGTATGATGAAAAGTGGGACCTAGGGTGTAAGCAAAGGTTAAATCGGTGGAATGGTTCAGTAATGTCATGAGAGATGTATGGTTAGAAATAAAAGGGTCAGAAGTGAAAAATAATAGTTGGGGATCCTGCAGTTAAGGATCAGTCATGAGGTCAAAACAATACTTTCGACCAGTTCAAGGCAGTCGGACGAAGCAAAGCATGGCAAAGAGAAAACCACCCCCAGCAAGAATGACACAACTAACTGCCACGTTTTAAACTGACAAGATTTTCTTTGATTTGAAACAGGGGCAAAGATGGAATTGGCTTCAGGAAGCATCCTGTAAGGAAAACAAGTACCATGCAGGTTTGATCACAGAATTCTCAGGACCCTCCTGGAAATGGGACTTAGTTTAAAATTCAAAACAATCATGAGTAGCAGAATTTAGCGCAAATGCACCCCAAAGGATTATAAGTGGAACTCCGAAATTTGCATGTTTGAGATACATTTTGGACATTACCCCCAGAGGCCTCGGAATTTAGCAAAATTTGGGAGACCCTCATAGCCCCAGTCTTTCGGGCTGAAAAAAAATAAAAAAAATAATAATAACAAAGAAAAAAAACACCATCTTTTTTCCACCTTTTTTCCCCAAGTAGAAACACCATAATTTTCCACCTTCCCCCCCTCCCCCCCAAGTAGAAACACCATCTTTTTCCACCTTTTTTCCCTCAAGAAGAAACACCATCTTTTTCCACCAATTTAATTGCAAGTTTTCAGGACCCTCCTGAATAATGGGTCGTAACTTAAGAAATTCCATTAAATAGCAAGATGTAGCATAAGTTCTGCCATAAAGAGGTATAATTTCGCTTAAAATTGTCACTCTTAAGATAAGAGTTGATTTTAGATTCTCAGGACCCTCCCGCATAATGGGATTTAACTTGAAAATGTCAGGACCCTCCTGGATAATAGGACTTAGCTTTAATTCAAAACATTCATGAGTACAAGATCTAGCATAAGCTCTACTTCGTGAATATATAAATTGGTATGAAGTTTTCATTCTCAAGATAAGACTCAATTCGAAATTTCAGGACCCTCTTGGAAAATGGGACCTAGGTTAAACCCTAAAACGATAATAAGTAGTAAATATAGGACAAATGTGCACCAAAAGAAATATAAGTTGGCTTCAAAGTCCGCATAAGAGTTTTCAGGACCCACCTGAGTAAGGGGACATGACTTTAAGCATTCCACTAGATAAGTAAGTGTTGTTATAAGAGAGTATAATTTGGTCATAAAATTGTCACCCTTAAGATAAGACTTGATTTTTGATTGTCAGGACCCTCCTGAATAATGGGACGTAGTTTAAAACTGGTTTGGATAACAAGATTTAGCATAAGACATACCTTCAGTAGATATAATTTAGCTTTGAAATTGTCATTTAGTTAAGAGTTGTCAGGACCCCCCTGGATAATGGGACCTAGCTTTCAAGTTCTTACTGATATTTGGTAACATGATTTAGTTTACACTCATATATATGCTCATCTACCAAACTGGGACAGAAATGTTTCTTTGCTTTTGTCTATTTTGTTGAAATCAGGCGCCCACCTGGAGAGCAAAGGAATACAATTCAAGTTTCAGCAACCAGGAGCCCGCCTGGAGAACAAGGGACAACAATCAGGATCTCACCTGGAGAACAAGGGAATACAATTCAAATTTTAAGTAGTTAGGAGCCCGCCTGGAGAACAAAGGGAAGAAGCAATTCAAATTTCAAATAATCAGGAGCCCGCCTAGAAAACAGAGGAAAGGAAACAATAGTCAAAGGAAGACATTTAAAAGGTTCAGCAATCAGGTGCCCGCCTGGAGAAGAAGGGAAAACATTTTAAAAAAAATACCATTCAAGTCAGCCACAAAGGAACTTCTAAGGAAAATACAAGTCAACGAAGCAACGTCAGTCACAAAATCAAGTTTGAAAATAAATCTTTGTAAAGCATAGATTATAGCTTAGTCTAGCTTCTTCATTTTTGTCATGGTGTAATAAGGAGGTCAGTAGGTGTAAGCACGTGATTTTTGCCCTATATGAGAATTACTCCCAAAAAATTCAAAATAAAATGATTTTCCTTGGTGTGAAATTTTGTGAGATTTTGTGATATTTTGGATAATTATTTGTATTTGTCTGTGTTTGTTTATTTGTTAAATTAATAAAAAAATACAAAAATATATCGCATTTGCATATAGGATTTAATTCTATAATTGTTACTAATTAAATTTGTTTACAAAAAATTAAAAACTTACAAAAATAGGCATCGTTTGCATTTTTAGCATTTAATGTCCAAATATACAATTTTATGCTTAATTATTACTTAATTGTGCGTTAATTGTTATTGGGAGTTAATTTGCCCTTTTATAACTTAATTTAATTCTTAATAATAGTTTAAGTATTTTTATAATTTAGTTTTAGAGAAATAAAAGAAGAAAAAGAGCGAAAATATAAAGAAAGTCGGAATTGGGCCTCTTCTTCGATTTCAAGCCATAGGCCCAAAAAATGGCCCAATCTTCCCTACGACCCAGTCCATTTCAAACTGGGTCGACCCAGTCTATAACCCAAAAGACCCAAACCCCTTTTGTCTTACATTTTACAAAACAAAACAAAAACTAAAAGAAGAAAACCCTAAAATCTAAACCATCCGCCCCCCCCCCTCTCATATCTTCTTCTTCTTCCTCCAAAGCTCCAACCAAGCATCCATGGCTGCCCTTTACCTTCTTCTTCGACACACCCTCATCGTCCAAACAGCTGCTGCCCAAGCACTTCATCTTCTTCGTCCACCATTGTTGCTCTAGTTCGTCGTCGTTTGGTCGAGCTTCATCTTCTCCGGCAAAACAGTCCGTCGTCGCCACCAGTTGCTTCTGCTTGTGCGTCGACCAGCCCGTTGTTTGTTCCTTCTGTTGTTCGAAGCCCCGTCGTTGCTGCTTCTGTCTCAACCAAACAACCAAACGAACACAGCCATGGACGAGCTTCGACGTCGACCATGTCGTCGTCCATGGCTGTCCGCGCTGTGCTGCTGCCTATCGCCGCCGCTGCTGCCGCCTGTCGCCGCCGCTGCTGCTGTCTCGACGTCGTGCTGCTGCTGCTCGTCGCAGCAGGTGTTGGACGGACTGCTGCTGCTGCTCGTCGCGGCAGTAGCTACGGGATACTTCATCTTCTCTTCGTCTTCGTCGTCATTTGTTCGAGCTTTGGTCGAGGCTCGGACAGATTTGTTTACAATCAAAGTTCTTCGTTGATTCATCTCCGGTTAGTTGTTTTTGAGTTTTATTTTGTCCATATTTCGTTTTTATATTTCTAAAAGTTAAAATCGTTAAATATTTGATTCTTGTTTTGTTCGTTGTTTATCGTTGAAATCATTTTTTCTAGTTTGTTCATGTTCATGTGCTTTGTTAAAATTAATTTTCAGATTTCAAAATAGAAGTTTAATTAGTTGTTTTCATGTTTATTTCATGTTTGTATTATTGTTTAAATGAATATTTGTTAGTTTAATATTAGTTAGATACAAATTGAAGTTTAATTAATTGTTTCTTCAATTTGTTTCATGTATTTTATGTATTTTCCGGAAATTGTTAATATTGTTAAGTTCAAGCTTAAGTTCATAATTGTTTCTTCTTAGGTTTTGTTTTGTCATTTGCCTAAAAGAATTTAGTTGTAATAAGGGAAGTATGTTGGTTTTAATCATTTGAATCCATCGTTTTTATTTTTAGATTTAATTCATGTTCATATTATGTTTGTTTGATCTTGAATCCGAAATGTGTATAGTTTGATTTTTTGTTTATCATTTATGATTATCTCTTGAATTTGTCTCATAATCTTGTTTAAGTTTAAGATAGGAATTGTTTGTTGTAATGTTGTTAGAGTAGTTGATTTTAAGTTCAATATTATTGAAGTTAGAAATCTAAATATACTTGTTTGTTGTAGTTGTTGAATCCGAAAATAGGATTGTTTGTTGCTAAAATATTGTTCAATCAAATTTTAGTTGTTCTTTGTTGTTCAATTTGTGTTCATGTGATTTGTTGTTGAAATGTTGTTAAAATCGTGTTCATGTGATATTGTTGTTATGATGTTCATCCGTGTTCATATTGTTGTTTGAACATTGTTAGAAATTGATCATATTGTCTATATTTTGGTTAAGTTTGATTAATTGATGTGTTATAGCTGATGGGTAGTTTGGTAATTTATAGTACTTTCGGGGGTAAAATAGTAATTTGCAATAGGGTCAGAGGGGTAGTTTAGGAATTGTACATTTTGTAATTGTTTATATGAAGCATGGGGGACAAAATAAAATGGGGTGGGTTGTGATATGGTTATTTAATATAAAGGGGGGACAAGATTTAATTTAAAGGGGGAATCTTGCATTATTTTATGTTAGGCATGGGGGACAAAATGAAATGGGGTGGTGTGATATGTTTATTTAATGTAATGGGGATGAGTGGGAAGATAATGGGTTGGGTAGAGAAAAAGTATTGATTTTAATTAATTGAAAGATTTATGGGATGAGTTATATATATGAAGTCTTGAAATAAGAAAGAAGAACAATAGAGAGAGATACGAGACAGAAAACACATACAGATAGAGAGAAAAAAACGGACAGAGAATAGAAGAGAGAAAAATTCCGAAAAATATTTAAGCTTTCAAAATAAAAATAAAAACTAAAAAATCTACTGCTTTCTTTCTTTGTTTGAAATTAGTATTAATGGTTGTTGTTTCATTTAAAGCTTAAAGCTTTTGTTTTTGGGATTACTACTCCACCGGTCTGTTACTGGGTTGTTACTGTTGCTGGGCAGTTGTTGCTGTTGTACTGTTATTACTGCTGCTGATTCTCATCTTCATTTTCTTTTGCTTCCAATATCAGGTACATATCTGTAAATTCATGTCACGAAAAGCTTCAACATGACAAATTAATGAAGTTCGGGAATTATAATTCTGTTTTCCATTCGTTCAAGTTCATTAGTTAAAAATTTGGTTTTTGTTTCAGTTGATTAATATAGTAGTACGTTTGGCGTAATGAATATAAGATAATTGTTACCTCTTAAAATTCGTTTAAGTGTTGTAATAATATCATCTATTTCGGAATTTTCCATTAGTATAATTATATTTGAATTGTCAAAATAGGGAACATGGCAGAAAGTTGGCCATTAATTTTATCTTGGGATGTCATTAGCTAAGTAAAGAATAGTGTAGAAATATCAAAAATTATATTATTAGCCTATTTTGTCAAATATCAGATTTTGTTTAAGGCTAGATAATGTTAATGGTATTTCGATCAGATATGGCATAATAACGGTTATGTGAATAGCCATGGTAGAAATGTGAATTGATATAATCCGTCTCGTTTATGATTTTGGAATATGATGAATGGTTCGGACGTTCCACTACGTTGCATGTGATGTCATTTTATTGAATCAACTTGTAGAATAATTCTCTTTCTTACCAACAAAGGGTCCTCCTATTTTAATTCACTTCTTAAAAATAATGTATAAAAAATAATGTCAATAATTCTTACCAAAGGTACATTTAGTGACTATAAATAGAATGCGTAGGCCGAGAATAAAAATTGGTTTGATTTTATCTGTCATCATAAGCAAATTAACCGAATAATTATAACTTTGGACTAAAAACAAGTAGATGAGAAGGAGATATAATTTCTTCGAAAACTATTAGTTTGTTTATCAAATTAATTCTTTTTCCTAGTTTTATATGCAATTCACTTTTTGGGTATGCATATATTGTATTTACGGAAAAATGGTATTATTAATCCCACGTTTATTTTTACCCTTTTAAATTTGAATGGCTTGGAGAAATATAATTCTTACGCAAAAAATATAATTTGCGGTTAACATTCAACAATTTATGGAAAATCTATACTACTATTAAGAATATTTTGCGTGATTAGGGATGCGTTCGCGTAACCTGATTATATTTCTAAAAGCAATTCGGATTATGCGTTCGCGCAACTTCGAACGAACATTTAATAAAAAGGGGGCTCTTCGGAGAATATCAATATTAATTTCATATAACTCGAGATGTGCGGTTCAATATTTAATTATACAAGAGCGACGAACGTTCTTAATTTTATTTTAAGCACAATTTCGAACTTAAGTTTTTTTTATAATAAAAAATTTCGAAAAAAAAATAATTATTATTATATTATCAATATCATTGTGTATACGTACGCGTGACACGATTTTTCACGTTAAAATATATATAATATATAAAACGGATACACGTATGCGTGATTCGATTCGAAGAAGGGTCTTTAATTATAAACAATCTAAACAGAAGCGATAACAAAATCATGCAATAAAAAATGTAAAATCGAGATAATTAAGCCAAGAATAAAAACAGTTAAGCGACCGTGCTAGAACCACGGAATTCGGAAATGCCTAACACCTTCTTCCGGATTAACAGAATTCCTTACTCAGGATTTCTGGTTCGCAGAATAATAAACAGAGTCATATTCTCCTCGATTCAGGGATTAAAATTGGTGACTTGGGACGCCTTAAAATTCCCAAGTGGCGACTCTGAAACAAACAAACAAATCCCGTTTCGACTGTCCTTTAATTGGAGAAAACTCCCTGCACCCTCGCGGGCGCGGAAAAAGGAGGTGCGACAGCTCTGGCGACTCTGCTGGGGATCAAAACCCAGAACCACTGGTTCAGGGTTCACGAATTCGAGCTTAAAATAATTGTTATAGTTGGCTTTATTTATTATCTGATTTTTTTACATGATATATGCCCAATGTGCTAAATGACACTTTTACCGCTTTAATATTATTTGAATTATGAATATATACAACTGCTACGAAACCCCCTTCTTTCTGAGTCTTCTAAATTTATGGTGCACACGTGCGCGTGACCCACCTTTCTGTTAAAGTCATACCAAATAAGACGAAGTTGGGACAAGTAACTAGGCCGGGTAGACTTTCGTGCTCCCGGTACGTTGCCCCCACTTCGGCTCAAACTGTCCGTTTGGGTAAGCCAGGTCTAGAACAATCTGCCTCAGGTTTTTTCACTTAGAATAACTCAGCTTCATGCCGGATCCCTAGTAGGAGCGATTGTTTGCATCACGTGCATTTGACTTTGGAGACTCAACACAGGGGTTGGGTCTGTCTAGGACAGGTGTACCAAAAAAAATGACCATCCTGATGCATCTTACTTGCTGCTACTTGCGCATTTATTTGATCCGGATTTGTGTGTTGACTGACTTTTGAATATCATGAATAATATTTTAAAATTGAAAAAAAAAGAAAATAGCGGTTAGGGAATTGATTGTTTATTTTTGGAAAAAAAAAACCAATGCCCAAATAACTGTCAAAACTCTGCCGAAATTTTGAGAAAATGAAAAAAAATGTTTTATTAGTTTGTTTTATTAAAAGCAAAGGAAAAATAGAAAAAAAAAAGAGTCGTTGTTCTGTCTTGTTTTTTTTTAAAAAAAAACAAATTAAAAAAAAAATTGTTTGTCTTGCCATAAAAAATGAAAATGAAAAAGAGTCTTGTTGTTAAAATGAGTTTTTATTTATTTATTTGTTTAGATACCAAAATAAAAATAAAAATAATAAAATAAAAAGAATCGCGTTGAAAGTGGTTTTATTATTTGTTGCAAATATATATATATATATATATAAATCCAAAAAGTTTTTCTTTATTTCCAAAAAATATATATATATCTTTATTTGTTGCAAAAATATTTGTCCTGCCAAAGTCTAGAAAAGTTTTTTTTAGACTCCCAATTTTCAAAACAAAAAATCCAAAAAATATTTTCCATTATTGACTTCTTTAAGAAAGTCTTTTTAATTATTAAAAAAAAATATATATATATATATATATATATATATATATATAATAAAATAAAACAAATTCGAAAATATTTTCCTTCTTCTTTAAAAATTGAAAAGAAAATTCAAAATTCAAAAAAAATATTTTTTTAGAAAGCATTTCTTTTATTAAAGGTAAAATTCCAAAAAAATATTTTCTTTCTTCTTAGAATAAGAAAAAACAAAAAAATATCTTCCTTTTACTTTTGAAATCCTCAAAGTCCAAATCAAAAGAAAAGGAATTCTTAGAAGTCTTTCTTTCAAAAAGAAAATCAATCAAAAATCAAAAAATATATATATATATATATATATATATATATATATATATATATATATATATATATATATATATATATTTCATTTCTTCTTTTAAAGCAGTTCTTTTACAAATTCAAAAAAAAAATTATTTAAAATTAGTTTATTTACTTTATTCATGACCTGCCCGAACTACGCGGGTTTGATTCTCACCGGATGTGAGATACGTAGGCAACCCTCATCGGGTCCAACCCCCCTTTTTGCTAAAATAGCCAAAAACCAATAAATAAACAAAAAAAATATATGTCAAATTTTAATTTTGTCATAAAGAAGTCGGGTGACGCTGTTTTATCAAGACATAACCGAATGTTCCCAAAAGGGACGCCGGAAGGCTGACTTTGCATAAACAGCCACCTTTTGGGTCATATTTAGGATTTTTTGATCCAGTTGACCCACACAGCCTTAAAAAAATCTTCGTCCCCGAGGCGCTGAAGGGCCGTGTTTGCAACACCCGGTTTTTTATTGTAATTTGAAAAAAAAATTAATTAAAAAATAAAATAAATAAAGAGTCAACGGTCAGGTGAATACCGTGTGGATTTTTAGTCAAAATAAGTCGAGCCAGCTTCGGTCGCGTCTTAAACCGTTCTTGCCAAAATAGCCTTAGAGTATCTTTCAGTTGTCGAAAGGTTATTTTCGTAAAAGAACGGACAAGTGTGTAAAGTGTCATAAAATAATCCTCCCCGGCCTCAAAATTCATGTGAGATTTGAAAGGGGTCACATTTGCAAAAATAACCGTTTGGTTGCATTTGTCAAACGGAGAAAGGAAGCTGGCCGTTTGTTTTGGAGTTTGTAAAACTTTTGATTATAATATGTGGGTCGTTTGATTTTCAAGTTTGTAGGTCATTTTTAAACCTTTGAAACCCAATATGAAAATTGAAAAAAAATGATTAGTATTGCTTATCTTTTATTGGTCCGAACTACGCAAGGTCTGATTCATACGGGGTCATGATACGTAGGCAATCTCCATAAGATTCGACCACAACAACAAAAAAATGAGAAAAAAAAATCGAAAAAAAAGATGTTGCTACTATTAATAAGAACCGACTGAGTCCATTCTAACATGTTTTGTTTTGAATTGTGAAGAAAGTTGAGTTGGTCGGTTTGTTCAGAGGGTTCAACAAGAGTCTACTGTGCCGGAAAAAATAGAATACTGAAACAGTAAATGACCGGAGTGTGTCAAACATGGGCCAGTGGGCAAGGACAGCCTCGTCATGAGTCACAATTTGCGACACAACAAGAGCAGTACCACTCTCCTAAGTACCACCCGTACTCGTTTGATCTTCCTGCAAAGATTGAAGAGCCTGCCCGAAAGATGGTACAAGAAGAAATGACCCAAAGAGTGAAAAACTTAGAACAATGGTTGAAAAACAAGCAAGGGTTGTCTGGTCAAAAGAGTGTTGCCTTCAAAGATCTATGTATGTTCCCCGATGTCCACTTGCCGCCTGGTTTCAAGACTCCCAAATTTGAAAAGTACGATGGACATGGAGATCCCATTGCCCACCTGAAAAGGTATTGCAATCAACTGAGAGGTGCGGGAAGAAATGAAGAATTGTTGATGGCTTATTTTGTGGAAAGCCTTACGGGAGTAGCTTCCGAATGGTTTATGGATCAAGACACGTCTCGCTGGTATGTCTGGGACGACATGGCACAATCATTTGTCAAACAGTTCCAATACAGCGTCGACATTGCCCCAGACCGCATTTCCCTTTCAAACCTGAAAAAGAAACCAAGTGAAAGTTTCAGGGAATATGCCATTAAATGGAGAGAGCAAGCAGCTCGAGTTAAGCCACCCATGGATGACCACGAGCTAATAACTGTCTTCCTTCAAGCGCAAGAGCCAGATTACTTTCAGAACATGATGTCCGCAGTTGGCAAATCCTTCTCGGAAGCAATCAAAATGGGAGAAATAATAGAGAATGGTCTTAAGACAGGAAAAATTATGAGTCAAGCAGTTTTTAAAGCTGCAACTCACGCTGTCCGGGTTGAGTCTGATAATTTTTGCGACACAAATGAGAAGATTGAAGAAATCATGATGACATCAGGGTCAAGAAGAGGTCCTAGGAGAACATCTCGAAGGTATGAGCAGCCTCCTAAAGTTATCTATGAATCCCCTGAGCAATATTATCCCCCTCAGAACCCACAACACTCTATTGTTCCACCTCAGTATGTTGCCCGGCCACCAAAACGCCCCAGAAGGCGAGCACGAGCGTCACAAAATCTCCAGAAGCCTCCACATAACTTTCAGGTGCCCTATAACCCACATCCAAGCCAGAAGTATAAAGGGGAACGAAGGTTGAAAGATAATTTTACACCAATAGGAGAGTCCTATGAAAGCTTATTTGAGAGGTTAAAGCATCACGACATGATTGCATCTATTCCTCCAAATCATCTGGACACACGTGCAAGAAGCTTTGACCCTTCTAAAAGGTGTGAATACCATTCCAATGCCCAGGGGCACAATGTTGAAAGTTGTCGGGATTTGAAAAAAGAAATAGAAAGGATGATCCAGGAAAATCTGATTGTGATCCAAGGTAATGACACCCAGAATATCGCGCAGAATCCTTTACCTGCACATCATGATGCACACTTTATGGGGAGGATACCTGGTAACATGGGATTTTAGAGTCATCCCGGAAAGCCGCTAACTGATGATAATGATATCGAAGTTGGAAATGGTCTGGACAATACTGCAAAGCTCAGTGGCTAAAGATGCCAACTTTGATAAAATGGGAGGACGCTCCGTTCCTTGGTTAGCAAGAGAGAAGCTTGTGGTGGCTTATTTTGTTGTCATTTCTGTTGTCCGGATTATTCTTAAGGTTGTAATCCGGATATTGTCTTGTGTCAAACCTTCTTATCTTTCCATTTTGTCATATCAGTTTGTTTAAATTTTGTCCAGGTTGTTTTAGGATTTTATTCCGGTTTGTTTTTGTTTTGTTATTCAAACCATTTCACCGGTAGTCTAATACAAAAGCAGGTCTTTTATTATTTTCAGTCATCTTTTTTGTTTGGTCCTTTTGTCATTCTTGTTCAATGCCGGTTCTAGGGACATGACATGCGCACACAGTTTGGGCCTAATCTTAAAAGTTAATCATAAAACCCTGGGAAGGTGATCAAAGCATTTAAGGGAAATAAGAACAGTTTGAGATTATTTGAAGCCCGAGTCATGTGGAACTGGGGCAAGTAAAACATAAAGAAAACCGTTAAATGCAAGATTCGCCAAATTGGCATGAGGGTCGTGCATGAGAGTGAGAGTGTCGCCCAGCAGTGCTTTAGAAATGACAAATGAAAAAGCAAGTGTTTAACATAATTGTCAAGTCCAGCACCATCGGAAGAGACTATAAATCTATGTTCAATTGTGTTGTTTGCACTTGGCATGTTTTGAAGACTGGAATGACGAAGGCATTTTATTCTGCTACCTAAACACTTTATCCTTCGTTACCCCTTTTGAGCCTTATTTATTTTCTTTCATACCCCTCGTTCGGAATCAATAGCAATGACTAGGAAATACGAGCCTGGAAGGTAAAGAAAAAATGAAAAAAAAAAAGAAAAACGAAAAAGAAAAAGAAAAATGAAAAAAAAACAAAAGAAAGTCAAATGAAAAAGAGGAATTGGGAACTACGTTTTACCTGATTCCTCAAAGAGGATACGTAGGCGCTTCACGGCTCGGTCATAGGGTGCACAGTGTGCATAGTGTGCATGGTGTGCATGGTGTAATAAAAAGTAAAAAAAATAATTAATTAATTAATTATAAATAAATAATCCCCAAGCAAGAAACTGGGGCAAGGGTTGCGCTTGTGGGAAGCAAAATTGGTTCCGAAGGTTGTAATTTTGAACCCCAAATTGATTTGTTTTTGAGCCTTTAATACCCTTTCTTTCTAAGCCTATCCAAAAAACCCACATTACGGTCCAAAGAAAGACCTTCTGATCAGTCTGCAAAAGATGCCAAGTCAGACAAATGAGAGTCTTACCGGCGAACATAACATTCTGTTCCACAGCAGAAAGGACTCTAATCTCCAGCAGAGAGAGTCATACCGGCAACACTCCAAATCCCCAGCTGGAAAGTGATACAAATGAGAGAGTCTTATCGGTGAAAATCTTCACGGACACCATAAGGCGATGAAAGCTGAGAGAAAAACCAAAATGAGAGAGACTTGATGGTGAAAACCTTTTGGGCACTACAAGTCGAATAAGATTGGGAATCAGATGGAGGATAGTCAAGGGAAGATCTTGAAAGACGATTGACGACGGAGGATAGGCCACATATGCATGTCATGACCATTAGAGTCGGTGTCTGCGTTTGATAGGTTTTTATTTATAATTTCTTTTGTTAAAGAGTCATCTTTTTCCTTTGTCTTTTATTCTGTTCCTTTTTATCTTTCTCCTTTCATAGAAAATTCCCCAGTAGAGTCTGTTTGGTCAGAACCAGTGGGAAATGACTTCAAAATAGGCCATCAGCTTTCAAATTATGCAAGATGAGATATGGCTAGTACATCCAATTGGTATAGTCAGCAAGGAACGAGCACAAGGCCAGTGTCAAGAAAGATATCCCCAGCAAAAGGGAATTGACAAAAGGATTGACGAGTGTCAAGAGGGATATCCTTGCCGAAATCAAAGGTTATTAAACCTCAAGGCCAAAGCCCGTGGACAAAACAAGGAGAGCGATAAGCATGATTTAGGAAATTCATGCGAGACTAAAAGGTCGGGAAAATGCAAGTTTCCGAGCCATGCCACGAAAGAAGAGGGATGTCCCCAGCAGAAAAGGATTATCCCCAGCAAATAATATCATCCCCAACAAGTTGTGGGATGCAGAGCAAGGAAGGAGAAAGGGAGAACCATCCCAGTAGGAGTATCACAACCAACCACCGGGTTTTAAACTAACAAATTTTTTTTGGTTTGAAACAAGTAAAAGAAATGGCATTGATGTCGGAAAATGCATGCCATAAGGGAGATTGTAAAACTGGGGCAGAAAATTTTCCAACCCATTCGAGGAAGAATAAAAATAACACCAGTCTCAAGGGAAGTGGTCTTTGAACCAGTGTTGCCCCAATATAATAAGTTTCAATGGAGAAGTTGTTCCCCAGCAGACATAACAAAGGGATGACACTTGTGCTCAGAAAAACAAAAGCCATTATCATCCCCAGCAGCTTCCATAAGAATGAAGCATCGATTTGAAGGGATAAAATTCCCCAGCAGCGTTATCCTCAACAACGTTATCCCAAGAAGGAGGGGAAGAAAGAAGACTCCCACAGTGGTATTATCCCCAGCAAGCAAGAACAAAGCAGCGCAAAGGAAAAAGCCAAGATAATATAATAAAATCTTAGTCGGATGAATCTTTCTCCTAAGATCACAACAAAATGGACCTAGTCTGACGATTTATCTCCTAGAGTCAAAATCTTGGTCTGATGAAATTTTTCTCCCAAGATAATATAATAAAATCTTAGTCGGATGAATCTTTCTCCTAAGATCACAACAAAATGGACCTAGTCTGACGATTTATCTCCTAGAGTCAAAATCTTGGTCTGATGAAATTTTTCTCCCAAGATAATATAATAAAATCTTAGTCGGATGAATCTTTCTCCTAAGATCACAACAAAATGGACCTAGTCTGACGATTTATCTCCTAGAGTCAAAATCTTGGTCTGATGAAATTTTTCTCCCAAGATAATATAATAAAATCTTAGTCGGATGAATCTTTCTCCTAAGATCACAACAAAATGGACCTAGTCTGACGATTTATCTCCTAGAGTCAAAATCTTGGTCTGATGAAATTTTTCTCCCAAGATAATATAATAAAATCTTAGTCGGATGAATCTTTCTCCTAAGATCACAACAAAATGGACCTAGTCTGACGATTTATCTCCTAGAGTCAAAATCTTGGTCTGATGAAATTTTTCTCCCAAGATAATATAATAAAATCTTAGTCGGATGAATCTTTCTCCTAAGATCACAACAAAATGGACCTAGTCTGACGATTTATCTCCTAGAGTCAAAATCTTGGTCTGATGAAATTTTTCTCCCAAGATAATATAATAAAATCTTAGTCGGATGAATCTTTCTCCTAAGATCACAACAAAATGGACCTAGTCTGACGATTTATCTCCTAGAGTCAAAATCTTGGTCTGATGAAATTTTTCTCCCAAGATAATATAATAAAATCTTAGTCGGATGAATCTTTCTCCTAAGATCACAACAAAATGGACCTAGTCTGACGATTTATCTCCTAGAGTCACAATCTTGGTCCGATGAAATTTTTCTCCCAAGATAAGATATCAAATCTTAGTCCGATGAATCTTTCTCCTAAGATAAGATATCAAATCCTAGTCTGATGAATTTTCTCCTAGGATAATTTGAAAAAAAGAAGAAGTTTGAATTGAAAAAAAAATGGTTGAAGTCAGGAGCCCCCCTGAAGAATTGAATGGCGATTTATTGGTTGAAATCAGGAGCCCGCCTGAAGAAAGGAAAGACATTTTTTTTAAAAAAAAAAAGGTTGTTAAAATTGTGCCAGCCAAAGAAAGGAATGACACTTTTGAAAAAATGGTTGAAGTCAGGAGCCCCCCTGAAGAATAGAATGGCGATTCATTGGTTGAAATCAGGAGCCCCCCTGAAGAATAGAATGGCGATTTATCGGTTGAAGTCAGGAGCCCCCTGAAGAATGGAATGGCGATTATTTTTAAAGTTGTTGTTGAAGTCAGGAGCCCGCCTGAAGAGAGGAAAGGCATTTTTAAAAGTTGTTGAAATCAGGAGCCCCCTGAAGAATAGAATGGCGATTTATCGGTTGAAGTCAGGAGCCCGCCTGAAGAGAGGAATGGCGATTATTTTCAAAGTTGTTGTTGAAGTCAGAAGCCCGCCTGAAGAGAGGAATGGCGATTATTTTCAAAGTTGTTGTTGAAGTCAGGAGCCCGCCTGAAGAGAGGAAAGGCATTTTTAAAAGTTGTTGAAATAAAAGAAAGGAAATGGCGATGTATTGGTTGAAGTCAGGAGCCCGCCTGAAGAGAGGAAAGGCGTTTTTAAAAGTTGTTGTTGAAGTCAGGAGCCCGCCTGAAGAGAGGAATGTCGAATATTTTCAAAGTTGTTGTTGAAGTCAGGAGCCCGCCTGAAGAGAAGAATGACGCTTATTTTTAAAAGTTGTTGTTGATGTGGGGAGCCCGCCCAGATAACAGAGGCATACATTTCAGTCTTTACATTTCAGTTGTTGAAGTTGGGAGCCCGCCCATAGAACAGAGGCATACATTTCAGTCTTTACATTTCAAGCATTGAAGTTGGGAGCCCGCCCAGATAACAGAGGCATACATTTCAGTCTTTATATTTCAAGCGTTGAAGTTGGGAGCCCGCCCAGACAATAGAGGCATACATTGCAGTCTTTACATTTCAAGCATTGAACTTGGGAGCCCGCCCAGATAACAGAGGCATACATTTCAAGTCTTTAATTTTCAAGTATTGAAGTTGGGAGCCCGCCCAGATAACAGAGGCATACATTTCAAGATCAAGTCAGAGGACAATAAAACAGAGGGTTACAATAGGAATCCCCAGCAGGAAACAATAAAATTCCCCGGCACCGGGAAACAGAAGGTTGCAACAAGAGGTCACAGCACAAACTCAAGTGCATGTGTCAAAAAGAAGAAAAGCACCGGAAAAAATGCAAGCAGACAAGAAAGCAAGGCAACAAGAAAAATTGCAGTATAGCTTAGCTTCTTGTTTTCTTTTAAGCACGGTGTAACAAGGAGATCGGTAAGCAGTAGTAATAGCATGCAACAACAGTAACATTGCAGTCCAACGGTAGTCCCAGCTACCAAAATTTCCCGAACTACATTGGCCTGATTCCTGTTTAGCCCAGGATATGTAGGAAACCTTTGAAGCAAAGGTTCGGTCAAATCTTTTTCAAAAAAATGCTTCAACGGAGTACTCGAATGGGCAAAAATCGCTCGCTTTATCTTTGCACGAAAACCCTTCGTGTCTTCGGGCAAAGAGGGGCAGCTGTAAGCACGTGATTTTTGCCCTATATGAGAATTACTCCCAAAAAATTCAAAATAAAATGATTTTCCTTGGTGTGAAATTTTGTGAGATTTTGTGATATTTTGGATAATTATTTGTATTTGTCTGTGTTTGTTTATTTGTTAAATTAATAAAAAAATACAAAAATATATCGCATTTGCATGTAGGATTTAATTCTATAATTGTTACTAATTAAATTTGTTTACAAAAAATTAAAAATTACAAAAATAGGCATCGTTTGTATTTTTAGCATTTAATGTCCAAATATACAACTTTATGCTTAATTATTACTTAATTGTACGTTAATTGTTATTGGGAGTTAATTTGCGCTTTTATAACTTAATTTAATTCTTAATAATAGTTTAAGTATTTTTATAATTTAGTTTTAGAGAAATAAAAGAAGAAAAAGAGCGAAAATATAAAGAAAGTCGGAATTGGGCCTCTTCTTCGATTTCAAGCCATAGGCCCAAAAAATGGCCCAATCTTCCCTACGACCCAGTCCATTTCAAACTGGGTCGATCCAGTCCATAACCCAAAAGACCCAAACCCCTTTTGTCTTACATTTTACAAAACAAAACAAAAACTAAAAGAAGAAAACCCTAAAATCTAAACCATCCGCCCCCCCCCCCTCTCCTATCTTCTTCTTCTTCCTCCAAAGCTCCAACCAAGCATCCATGGCTGCCCTTTACCTTCTTCTTCGACACACCCTCATCGTCCAAACAGCTGCTGCCCAAGCACTTCATCTTCTTCGTCCACCATTGTTGCTCTAGTTCGTCGTCGTTTGGTCGAGCTTCATCTTCTCCGGCAAAACAGTCCGTCGTCGCCACCAGTTGCTTCTGCTTGTGCGTCGACCAGCCCGTTGTTTGTTCCTTCTGTTGTTCGAAGCCCCGTCGCTGCTGCTTCTGTCTTAACCAAACAACCAAACGAACACAGCCATGGACGAGCTTCGACGTCGACCATGTCGTCGTCCATGGCTGTCCGCGTTGTGCTGCTGCCTGTCGCCGCCGCTGCTGCTGCCTGTCGCCGCCGCTGCTGCTGCCTGTTGCCGCCGCTGCTGCTGTCTCGACGTCGTGCTGCTGCTGCTCGTCGCAGTAGGTGTTGGACGGACTGCTGCTGCTGCTCGTCGCGGCAGTAGCTACGGGCTGCTTCATCTTCTCTTCGTCTTCGTCGTCATTTGTTCGAGCTTTGGTCGAGGCTCGGACAGATTTGTTTACAATCAAAGTTCTTCGTTGATTCATCTCCGGTTAGTTGTTTTTGAGTTTTATTTTGTCCATATTTCGTTTTTATATTTCTAAAAGTTAAAATCGTTAAATATTTGATTCTTGTTTTGTTCGTTGTTTATCGTTGAAATCATTTTTTCTAGTTTGTTCATGTTCATGTGCTTTGTTAAAATTAATTTTCAGATTTCAAAATAGAAGTTTAATTAGTTGTTTTCATGTTTATTTCATGTTTGTATTATTGTTTAAATGAATATTTGTTAGTTTAATATTAGTTAGATACAAATTGAAGTTTAATTAATTGTTTCTTCAATTTGTTTCATGTATTTTATGTATTTTCCGGAAATTGTTAATATTGTTAAGTTCAAGCTTAAGTTCATAATTGTTTCTTCTTAGGTTTTGTTTTGTCATTTGCCTAAAAGAATTTAGTTGTAATAAGGGAAGTATGTTGGTTTTAATCATTTGAATCCATCGTTTTTATTTTTAGATTTAATTCATGTTCATATTATGTTTGTTTGATCTTGAATCCGAAATGTGTATAGTTTGATTTTTTGTTTATCATTTATGATTATCTCTTGAATTTGTCTCATAATCTTGTTTAAGTTTAAGATAGGAATTGTTTGTTGTAATGTTGTTAGAGTAGTTGATTTTAAGTTCAATATTATTGAATTTAGAAATCTAAATATACTTGTTTGTTGTTGTTGTTGAATCCGAAAATAGGATTGTTTGTTGCTAAAATATTGTTCAATCAAATTTTAGTTGTTCTTTGTTGTTCAATTTGTGTTCATGTGATTTGTTGTTGAAATGTTGTTAAAATCGTGTTCATGTGATATTGTTGTTATGATGTTCATCCGTGTTCATATTGTTGTTTGAACATTGTTAGAAATTGATCATATTGTCTATATTTTGGTTAAGTTTGATTAATTGATGTGTTATAGCTGATGGGTAGTTTGGTAATTTATAGTACTTTCGGGGGTAAAATAGTAATTTGCAATAGGGTCAGAGGGGTAGTTTAGGAATTGTACATTTTGTAATTGTTTATATGAAGCATGGGGGACAAAATAAAATGGGGTGGGTTGTGATATGGTTATTTAATATAAAGGGGGGACAAGATTTAATTTAAAGGGGGAATCTTGCATTATTTTATGTTAGGCATGGGGGACAAAATGAAATGGGGTGGTGTGATATGTTTATTTAATGTAATGGGGATGAGTGGGAAGATAATGGGTTGGGTAGAGAAAAAGTATTGATTTTAATTAATTGAAAGATTTATGGGATGGGTTATATATATGAAGTCTTGAAATAAGAAAGAAGAACAATAGAGAGAGATACGAGACAGAAAACACATACAGATAGAGAGAAAAAAACGGACAGAGAATAGAAGAGAGAAAAATTCCGAAAAATATTTAAGCTTTCAAAATAAAAATAAAAACTAAAAAATCTACTGCTTTCTTTCTTTGTTTGAAATTAGTATTAATGGTTGTTGTTACATTTAAAGCTTAAAGCTTTTGTTTTTGGGATTACTACTCCACCGGTCTGTTACTGGGTTGTTACTGTTGCTGGGCAGTTGTTGCTGTTGTACTGTTATTACTGCTGCTGATTCTCATCTTCATTTTCTTTTGCTTCCAATATCAGGTACATATCTGTAAATTCATGTCACGAAAAGCTTCAACATGACAAATTAATGAAGTTCGGGAATTATAATTCTGTTTTCCATTCGTTCAAGTTCATTAGTTAAAAATTTGGTTTTTGTTTCAGTTGATTAATATAGTAGTACGTTTGGCGTAATGAATATAAGATAATTGTTACCTCTTAAAGTTCGTTTAAGTGTTGTAATAATATCATCTATTTCGGAATTTTTCATTAAGTGAAGTCATGATTTGAATTGTCAAAATAGGGAACATGGCAGAAAGTTGGCCATTAATTTTATCTTGGGATGTCATTAGCTAAGTAAAGAATAGTGTAGAAATATCAAAAATTATATTATTAGCCTATTTTGTCAAATATCAGATTTTGTTTAAGGCTAGATAATGTTAATGGTATTTCGATCAGATATGGCATAATAACGGTTATGTGAATAGCCATGGTAGAAATGTGAATTGATATAATCCGTCTCGTTTATGATTTTGGAATATGATGAATGGTTCGGACGTTCCACTACGTTGCATGTGATGTCATTTTATTGAATCAACTTGTAGAATAATTCTCTTTCTTACCAACAAAGGGTCCTCCTATTTTAATTCACTTCTTAAAAATAATGTATAAAAAATAATGTCAATAATTCTTACCAAAGGTACATTTAGTGACTATAAATAGAATGCGTAGGCCGAGAATAAAAATTGGTTTGATTTTATCTGTCATCATAAGCAAATTAACCGAATAATTATAACTTTGGACTAAAAACAAGTAGATGAGAAGGAGATATAATTTCTTCGAAAACTATTAGTTTGTTTATCAAATTAATTCTTTTTCCTAGTTTTATATGCAATTCACTTTTTGGGTATGCATATATTGTATTTACGGAAAAATGGTATTATTAATCCCACGTTTATTTTTACCCTTTTAAATTTGAATGGCTTGGAGAAATATAATTCTTACGCAAAAAATATAATTTGCGGTTAACATTCAACAATTTATGGAAAATCTATACTACTATTAAGAATATTTTGCGTGATTAGGGATGCGTTCGCGTAACCTGATTATATTTCTAAAAGCAATTCGGATTATGCGTTCGCGCAACTTCGAACGAACATTTAATAAAAAAGGGGCTCTTCGGAGAATATCAATATTAATTTCATATAACTCGAGATGTGCGGTTCAATATTTAACTATACAAGAGCGACGAACGTTCTTAATTTTATTTTAAGCACAATTTCGAACTTAAGTTTTTTTTATAATAAAAAATTTTGAAAAAAAAAATTATTATTATATTATCAATATCATTGTGTATACGTACGCGTGACACGATTTTTCACGTTAAAAAATATATAATATATAAAACGAATACATGTATGCGTGATTCGATTTGAAGAAGGGTCTTTAATTGTAAACAATCTAAACATAAGCGATAACAAAATCATGCAATTAAAAATGTAAAATCGAGATAATTAAGCCAAGAATAAAAATAGTTAAGCGACCGTGCTAGAACCACGGAATTCGGAAATGCCTAACACCTTCTTCCGGATTAACAGAATTCCTTACTCGGGATTTCTGGTTCGCAGAATAATAAACAGAGTCATATTCTCCTCGATTCAGGGATTAAAATTGGTGACTTGGAATGCCTTAAAATTCCAAGTGGCGACTCTGAAACAAACAAACAAATCCCGTTTCGACTGTCCTTTAATTGGAGAAAACTCCCTGCACCCTCGCGGGCGCGGAAAAAAGAGGTGCGACAGTTGGCAGTGTCAGCAGCAACAACAGCAGCAACAGTAAAACCGTAGCTTCATGGTAGTCCCAGCTACCAAAACTTCCCGAACTACATTGACCTGATTCCTTTATAGCCAAGGATATGTAGGAAACGTTTGAAGCAGAGGTTCAGTCAAATCTTTCAAAAAAATGCTTCCCACGGAGTATTCAAACAGACAAAAATCGCTCGTATCTGCTCACTTTATCTTTGCACGGAAACTCTTCGTGTTTCTGGACAAAGAGGGGCAGCTGTGAGCACTTGATTTTGCCTCAAACGAATTACTCTCAAATAATTCCCAAAATTAGGTTTTTTCTTTAATTATGTGTTAGTTTTAGGAATTATTGTGTGATTTTCCTGATTGTTTGCATATATTTGTATGCATGTTTAACTAATGCATTAAAAATACAAAAAATATATAGCATTTGCATTTAAGATTTGATTTTTTACATCTTTTGGAATTAATTAATAATTAGGTGTTTTACAAAAATAAAAATTCACAAAAAATAACATATTTTTGTATTTTTGATCAAATTGTGTGATTTTCTTTTAATTTAGTATTTAATTATTCGTGATAATTATCTTAGAGTTAATTAGTATTTTTAAGATTAATTTTGGTTTTATAAATTAATTTAGGATTTTAATTTTTGAAAAAATAATACAAGAAAAAGGGGAATTAATTCGAAAAGAAAGGGAAAAGAATTCTTGGGCCAATTCAATTTAATCCCCAAGCCCAAATCAAACACACCTAATACCCAACCAAAACCAGCCCAAACCCATGCCATACCCGGTCCATTCAATTCAGACCTCAAAGACGACTCAAACGACGTCGTTTCAGTGTCAACCAATCTCAACCGTCCATTCCCCACATCCAACGGCCAGGACTTAACCCATTACCCGTTTAACCCGACCCTGAACCGTTTCCCCCTGAACCCGATCCAACGTCTAACCCTAACAAATGACACCGTTCAAATTAATCAAATAATCCAAGCCGTTGATCTCGTTTGATCGAACGGCCTGGATTTAACGTCACCCCCAATATATATTTGTCCAAACAGACCCCACCCCCCTCAAAACACCCCCCTCCTCTCACTTGTCTCACGTCGTCTCTTCAGAGACGAGTAACCCTAGTAGCCGCCACCCTTCCCCACCACCTTCCGGTGGCGGCGCCGGCTCCTACCCACCTGAAAATAACACCACAAGACCCTCTACGTCCCCTCGTCCCTAATCTGTAGTTAGTTTCCCTCGAATCACCCTAGTACTTCTCGAATCTACAATCGAAGCTGTCCGGTCCCAAAATCCCTGAACCTTAGCTTACCCAATCGACCCCAAATCAACACCACATAACCCCCATAACTCCCTCATACCAAATCCATCATTGGTTTCATTCGAATCTGACCGGAACCCGTCGAATTTTAAATCTAAGTTCGAACCTTAAAAGTTCAAAATCAGTTTCCGTTGAACCTGATGACATGCATCGATCCAAGCCTCTAGTTTTTCGTGATTAGAAGATCGATTCACTACAAAACTGATGTTGTTCATTTGTTCTTGATAAAGAACAAATGATTAGCATCAGTTTGGGGTGAGTCAGAGTATCAAGGGTAAATTCAAGTTTAGCCGGTGAGTTCTTTCCTAGTTTTTATTTATTTTCGTTATTATTATTCTATTATTTGTCTTTCCCCATCTTTTTTTTTTCTCCGGTCGATTTCAATTGAAAACTCAACCAATCTTCTCGTATAAGCTATCTTCTATTCGTTGTTTTGTTTTTCAGAATGTTTTGTAAATTTGTTTTTGGTTTCATAAGTTTGTGTGGTCAGTTTGTTTAGAATTTAGAAATCGTATCTCGTGTCATAATTTGGTCAGTTAAATTAAGGATTAGCTTGATTTTAGTTAAATATGTATAATAATCGATTGATTAATGTAAGTTTAATTCAAGTGTTTGCCTAATTAAAGAAGTTTCTAGTGGATAGTAGGGTTAGGATTGCACTAATGGAGTGGATAATTGAGTGTATAATTGAGTGGACAGTTGAGTGGATGATTAAAGAAATTAAAAAGTGAATTGGTAATGGAGAAGGCACTAAGCTGAATGCCTATTTAAAGGGGCTAAAAATCAACACACATGGAGATATAGAAGAGAAAGCCTGGTACTCTGAAACACATAGGAGAACATTCTGACAGAGAGGAGAAGAACATTCTAATATTCTGAAAGTATTGAAAAATACAGATTTTTTTTAGAAAAAAGAATCCAATCAATCAGCTGAAAACTCTCTACTGTACCATTGAGCCTCAGTAATTCCTGATTCTTTTAAGCTCTGGAAACAATAATGTTCAGTGATGGGATTTGAGTTGATTTGATACTAGTTTTTGAGAAGGTTTTGATCAAATTGTGTTAAAGACTACTGTTCCATTGGATTGTAAATCAATTTTCTGGTTTCATTTGCTGAATTTGGGCTATGTTGTTGCTGCTGTCGATTTCTGCTGTTTTAAAAATTGCTGATCCATCTTAATTTCTTTGTCCCTTCAATCTCAGGTACCTTTTTAGCTCTTGAATAATGATTGATTGTTGAATATGTAAATCAGGTGGAATACTAATTGGATGCAGGCTACATTTGAACTTAATTTTCCCTATTTCTCATACTGCTTTAATATTCTGTAATAGATATGTAGTTTTAGATGTTATCTAAGCTATCATTTACACATTTAATGATGTGTATGTCCAGTAGTTATATGAATGGGTAATTGGACATGTATATATGATTTTGTTGTGTATGTTCAATAGTTGTATGTATAGGTAACTGGACATGTACGTATGATTCTTATTTGAGATCAGTATGGTTCGAAGTATTTTGCAAGCATGTTCTGTGTTTACATTTGCTCCTGAATGGGTTTGAAATGTCTAAGGATTATATTGAAAGCTTTAGTATGATTTTCTGGAATTCATGAGAGAACCAAATTCTAATGTACTGGTTTGGTGACTATCAGTGTTAGGGGAAATTCAAGTTATTTTAGTTATGTTGAAAATAATTCACTGGTTATCTATTGTTGCTTGTATGTCAATTGAGCAGATTTGGTTGTTTTAAATTCTACAAGTTTTGTCAACGTGAGGTTTAGTTAAGGTTCAAATATCAGCATTTCAAGTTAATTTAGGGCCTTGAAAATTTAGAATCATATTATGTATAGTTTCTCAAGAATTGGATCCTTAATTGTTTTCTATTTTAGAATCTTGGAGGTGTTTGTATGTTGTGACTAGCTGTTTAGGTTCATTATGAACTTTTGTTGCTCAGCCATCACTGGATCACGATACAGACTCGATGTCGAGTCTAATTGGTGTTGGTTCTGAGGCTTTAAAAGAATTTGGGCCTTCTGCTTGGGCTCAATTTGGGCCCAGAATTTTAAAATTAATAAGAAATGAAAGTGATAGGCCCTGCTGCATAAGTTTTCTTTTATTTACTTCAAAACAAGGTTCTTCACTTTTAGTTGGGGTTGGTATAATTTCGTTTTAAGATTAGCCCAGTTCCCCAATGTTACAAATCAATTGAGTTATTTCTTTAAAAGGGATTACCATACCAATTGGGCGAATAATTATGGCCCTTTAATTTGATGGTTGCTAATTAATAGGAAGAAAATATATTTTTGATTCTTGCTCATATCTAATGTACTACATATTGATGCAAAAAATCTTGAGCTTTAGTAATCAGGCTAATGATTTCGTACGCTTAACGATACGGACTTCTCTTGGTCTCAAATCTCAATATGCTGTTAATTCCTCCTAGGCAGTTTCAAAGTGATTTGATCACAAAGAGCTTCTAAATTCAATACCTCATGATGTGCCTGTTAGAATGATTATTTGGTTTGTTTTTGTGATCTAATCTGGTAGATATTGAAATAAAGAGAAGTCTATTGGGCTAAACTCTAAGAATGAATAGGTTGAGAAAGAACTTGATAGGCGTAAAACCTTTTAATAACTTTTTCTGTTGCGTGTGGCATGATTACGGGTTTCAAAATCAAGACCAACGTATGTGTTCGCGCAATGTTGAGCAAAACAATCTTAATCTTAATAAAATACTATCGTGATTGCGTACATGTTCGTGTAACATAATTACTATTCTAAAAGCAAAATCGGAATATACGCAACTTCGGCCCAATTTTCTTAACATTAATAAAACGTTATTAATTGTGGACACGTTCGTGTGACATGATTTTTGACGCGTCAAACAAATGGGGTATACGTGCGCATAACCAGTTTCAAAATAATTTTCTTAATTAAAAAGCGTTGAAAGTAAATGCACATAGGATTTTTTTAAAAATCAGTAACTAAACAATTTTAATAAGCCAAGTATAATCAAAGCGACCGTGCTAGAACCACGGAACTCGGGAATGCCTAACACCTTCTCTCGGGTTAACAGAATTCCTTACCCAGATTTTTGTATTCGCGGACTGTATTACAGAGTCAACCGTTCCTCGATTTGGGATTTTAAAACGGTGACTTGGGACGCCATAAATCTCCCAAGTTGCGACTCTGAATTTAACATAAATAATCCCGTTTCGATTGTCCTTCAATTGGAAAAACTCCCTTGTATTTATACCCTTTACGGGGTGTAGTAAAAAGGAGGTGTGACAAGGAGTATCAACATCAATATTCCTTACAAAATCCAAATATGACAAACACCCCTTCCCAACCATCTATTAGACCTTTAGGTATGAAATCATCCTACTTGGAAGATAGTCCAGATAAGCTCTCCACTTGATCCTAGGTAACCACGACATCACCAACATTACTGTCTTACCATGACAATCAAAAATAGAATGATTTGGGGATAACCAATCCATGCCCAGAATCACATCGACATCAACCATACTAAGCATTAAGAGATCAAATATAGTCTCCAATCCTCCAATAGCCAACACACATGATCGACACACACAGTCCATAATAATAGAATCACCCACCGACATAGATACATGAATAAGCAAAACTAAGGACTCACGGAACATATCCAAATAACGAGCAAAATATGATGACACATATGAATAAGTGGAACCAGGGTCAAATAATGTGAAAGCATCCCTATGGCATACTGAGACAATACCTATGATCACTGTGTCTGAAGAAACGACCTCTGGCCTAAAAGGGAAAGCACAACATTGATCCTATCCGCCACCTGATTGGCCTCCCTTTCTAGGGCGACCTCTAGCTTCCTATGCCCCACCCCGAGATGGTTGAGCGGGTGGTGTAGCTACTGGTTCTGGTATCATTGACCGAGAACTCTATTGTGGAACCCTACTCAATAGTCTAGCGCAATCCCTCTTGAGATGTCTCAAGTCCCCGTACTCGAAACAACCTCTCCTATGATGAAACTACTGCCCCTGATAACCCGAAGAATTGCATGTAGAAATCTGGGAAGACGAAGCATGGTAAGAACACTCGCTGGTAGTGAATTTCATGTTCAGACAATTGTAATAGAGGAATTATTTCGTACCTTGTTATTCAGTAGTGCTCGTGTATTTGTTTAGACCAGATTTTGGGATTGGTTGTAGTAGCAATTTGACTTTATTTTTAGATATTTTATGGTATTCTTCTTCTATTGAGTCATTAGACTGTGCTATTTCATTTTCATTGTTAATCATGTGATTGTTGGCTTACCTAGCGGGCTAGGTTAGGTGCCATCATGACTTTTGGATTTTGGGTCGTAAAAAGTTGGTATCAGAGCCCTACACTGCTTAGGTCTCACAAGTCATGAGCAAGTTTAGTAGAGTCTTGTGGATCGGTAAAAAGACATTTGTACTTATCTTCGAGAGGCTTCTAACCTATTAAGAAACTTTGATTTCTTGAATTCTTATTGTGTGGATTTGTTAATTTTGAAGTTTGAAACTTGAATCTTTATCTCTCACAAATGGTGACGACACATGCGATCGGATTAGGCGGACGACCACCAGTACTACTAGCTAGGGCTACGAGAGGCCGGGGCGACAGTAGAGGTTGAGGTGCGGCTCGTACCACCATTAGAGCAGCACCAGTGGAGCCAAGTGAGGAGTAGATAACAGATGTTATTGAGCCAATGGGACAAACTCAGACACCAGCTGTGCCCATTGTGATTTTGACTATATGCACTAGCCTTGCTCAGCCGATTTTAGTTCTAGCCACACCATCCACTTCTCAAGTAGGGGTAGGTGCTCAGACTCCTACCGTTCACACTCTAGAGCAGGTAACTTGGGGGCTCTGGACACCACAGGTACTACCAGCCCAGCCGATTGCCGCTGCTCAGGCTGAGGTTGGCCCACCTATGAATGATGAGGAGTAGAAGAGACAAGAAAGGTTTGGGAGGCTTAATCCTCCACAGTTCAGCTGGGAGGTGTCAGAGAATGCCTAGGATTTCCTAGATCAGTGTCAGCGAATTCTTCACACAACGGGTATTTTGGAGACCAGTGGAGTTTACCACTTTCTAGTTGATTAGGGAAGCCTACCAATGGTGGCAGGCCTATGAGTTGAGCAGGCTAGTTGGTGCAGCGCCACTTTCATGGCATGAGTTCCCCATTCTCTTTTAGAGAAGTTTGTTTCACAGACTCATATGGAGGAGCTGCGTAGAAATTTTGTGTAGCTATGCCTGGGAGATATCACCGTGACCCAGTATAATATGAGATTCACAAATTTGGCCCGCCGTGCTATATGGTTTGTTCCCATACAGAGAGAGAGAGAGAGAGAGTGGATCAGGAGTTTCATTGATAGCGTTAATTATGGCCTACGTTACAGTTTGGCCAGAGAGACCGAGCCAGATGTTGGGTTTTACCAGGTGGTCGAGATTGCTAGGTGTTTGGAGTTTGTTCGCAAGTTTGAGCGTGAGGAGAAAGAGGGAAAGAGACCCCGTAGTTTTGGAGGTTTCAGTGGTACCTCATCTAGAGGTAAGTCACATCACAATAGAGGTCGTCCTTACACGCCTGCTCATATGTCTCGTCCGGTTCATTATGGTGCATCAGCTAGTCATGCTTCATATAGTGCTCATCCGGGTCAGTCATTTTTCAGTGCCTTCCTAGCTTAGAGTTCATCCCATGATCTATCAGTTCAACATTCATCAATATCGGGTTCTTCTAGTGGCTATATGAAATGACTCGGCCGGTCATTTCATGAGTTACGGCTATATATTCCCCATTTCTACTTCTTTATATGTTGTTTAGCTATATTTCATCATATCGCGTTATTTGGTTCAGGTTCAGAGTGGGTGTGTAGAGGAATGATACACTTAGTCTCTTTTGAGTAAGCTTAAGTTGGAAAAGTCAACCGGATATTGACTAATGCGTAAAAGGTCTTGGATGTGAATTATGATGGTTCGGATAGCTTCGTCAGGTGATTTTGGACTTAGGAGCGTAATTGGAATGTATTTTGGAGGTCCGTGGTAGATTTAGGCTTGAATTGGAGAAATTGGAGTTTTGGCATTTTCCGGTTGGTAGTGGAAATTTTGATATCGGGGTCGTAATGGAATTCCGAGAATTGGAGTAGATCCGATGTTCCATTTTTGATGTGTGTGCAAAATTTCAGGTCATTCGGATGAGTTTGATAGGGTTTTGGATCAGTTGCGAAATTCGGAAGTTTTGAATTCTTAGGCATGAATCCAAGGGTGATTTGGTGTTTCGATGTTATTTTGAGTGTTCTAAAGGTTGGAATAAGTTTGAATAGTTATATCTGACTTGTTCGTATTTTTGGATGAGGTCCCGGGGGCCTCGGGATGATTTGGGATGGTTATCGAAAAGTTTGGAAATTAGAGAATGCAGCTGAAGCTGCTGGTTCTGTCATAACCGCACCTGCGGTTAGGCGACCGCAGATGCAATGATTGTAGAAGAAAGGAAAGGCCACAGTTGCGGTTGGACATTGCATAAGCAGAAGATGAGGCACACCTGCGAGCCCACAGGTACGGATGAGGGCTTTTAAGTAAAAATCCGCAGAAGTGGAGAATTGTCCGCAGGTGCGGACCGCTGATGCGATAATTGGTCCACAGGTGCGAAAATACCTAGGCAGAAACTATATAAGCCTTCCTTCGTGATTTTTAGCCTTGTTCCACCATTTTTGAGATGGGTTGAGAGTTTTTTGAGAGGATTTGAAGAGGGATTCAAGGGATAGCGCTTGGAGGTAAGATTTTTGAATCTAATACTCGATTCTATGGCATTATCTTACTGATTAGACTTTAA